>NW_022196892.1:594348-594916 GCF_008632895.1 Mastomys coucha | reverse complement strand
GACCTTAAGCAAGACCTTATCTCAAAACAAAATAGAAAATTAAAACCCACAAATATAATTCGGTATATTAGATTAGCCACTTCAAATTTTTTGATGTCATACAGTCATCATAATGTCAATACTCAGTATTAATTAATCTCATCAAAATCACAACTATATTAGGAGACAGAAAGGCCAAGAAGAGGAAGCATAAGGTTGAGGAGATAGGTGTGAAGAGAAAGCTGCTCAATCCAGCCAAGTGTGTGGAATGTATCTGCAATCCCAGCCATCAGGTGTTGGGGGAGTAGAGGGTAGGGTGTTGAGAGGAATACTGCATGCCAGCCTGGGCTGCATGGTAAGAGTCTGTCCCCTTTTAGTTCCCAAAAAGGAAACCTTTGATTTTATAATAGTCAACAGATAACAGCTAAAACTAAAGCATAAAGATGTTGTTAGCAATTTATATAGATAGGTAGGTAGGTAGGTAGGTAGGCAGACAGACAGACAGACAGACAGGTGGTCACATACATATATAACACACACACACACACACACACACACACACACACACACACACACACATATATATATA
>NW_022196892.1:586047-594216 GCF_008632895.1 Mastomys coucha | reverse complement strand
TACACACATTCATATATGGAGATATTTGTGTAACTACCAGCCAAAAAACTAATGTCTCTGGGGAGAAGAAAACTGGAATAGAGTTGCTGGCTGTACCAGTTGCTTTCTGCTGCAATAAAACACCCAATTTGGGGAGGAAAGGGTTTATTTGGCTCTGTTACAGTCCATCATTGAGGGAAGCCAAGGCAGAAATACAAGGTGGAATCTGGAGGCAGAGACTGAAAAGGAGAGCCTAAAAGAATGTTGTTTACTGGCTGGCTCCCCATGGATTGCTCAGTTGCCCATTCTATACCTGCCCAGAGATGGTACCTTCTATACCTGCCCAGAGATGGTACCTTCTATACCTGCCCAGAGATGGTACCTTCTATACAGTGGGATGGACTCTCCCACATGAGCCACTAATCAAGAAAATGTTTCACAGACATGTCTACCAGCTGATGGAGGCTTTTCCACAGTTGGGGCTCCCTCTTCCCAAGTGACTCAAATTTGTGTCAAGTTGATAAAAACTAACCAGCACACAGGGAGATAGGATATTTCTATTCATTTATTTTTTCCCAGTGTTGGGAATTGCACCCTAGACTTTATGCCCACTAGGCAAGCCCTGTTTTTTAAATAACCCTTAAAGAACTCTTTGACTCTTTATCAGAGACATACCTGATTAAAAATAAAACCCAAATAAAAAGGTGAATTGTTTAAATAGTCGATAATGATTCAACTTCTAATTACTTCCTGTGGATTGATTAGATTCCTAAGAGCAAGGTGAAATGCTCACAATTTGTTTCCTCTCTCAGGAAGGATGCCGTCTTGTTAACTGATGCTTTTGACTTCACGGACCAGTGTTTAAACTCAGCACTCGGCTGTTATGATGGACACGTCTACGAACGCCTGTTTGAGTGGGCTCAGAAGTCCCCAGCCAATACACAGGTAGTTGAGTGAAACCCAATATAAATTATGTAAGACAGCAAAGAACAAGCAGTAAATACATCTCGGTGTTTTTTCCCATTGTAATCGATTCTGCTTAGGCTGAAAAACCACTTGGCATAGTGCATCTGTTTAAAATACTTTTAGAGAACACATAAAAGAAACCAGGGGTGTGGCCTGGCAGGAACTGAAATCAGCAAAATGCACAGCTCAAAACATGGAAAGGGCATTAGGAGAAAGGCTCATTTCTAAATCGTAGCTTGACATACCCAAAGGCATACACACAGCGGCAAGCTGGCTTTTACATTAACAAAACTAAGATAAATCACAGCAGTGCCTAAACCATCTTATTGCCAGCCTTTTAGCTCTGTTTTATGTAGATAAGTGCACATGCAGAGGTGAAGGGGAAATGTGAGGTACTGCCGTCAGTGGGCAGGAAAAGAACAGCCATCATAAGGGGATGGTTATGAGACTGTCCTTGGAGGGAATACAAGAATGCCAGCTATGCCAGCCTCTCTGGGCAAATCTAAGAGCATCAGTGGGTACTGCACTTCGAATTCAGGAAGCCCATAGTGAATAGCAGATTTACATAGATAATCCCAACAAGGAGCCTATCTATCTGTAGGCACACACACACAAGTTGTTTCACAGCACTGGGTATGCTAGAATTTATAAAGCAGTGGTTTTCACATGGTGAAACTTTCTCTTTAGTCCAACTTCAGAAAGCTGTCGGAGAACGCAATGATAACACTCGGGCATTCACCAACACTTCGCCAGGTGTTATTAGACAGCTTGTATTGCCACACATCAGAGCTTAGCTTAACTTTATTGTCTAAAGTCATAACCTCCAGGATGGCTGCCAGATACAAGGCTAGTCCACTCAGTCAAGCACCATCCATAAGCAGACATCATTTAGCCCAAGGAAACAGAAACCATTTACCGGTTTACTCCTCCTCACATTTAAGCTACTTCTAGTACATTACTATTTGTTAATGCCTAAACCCTGGCACAAAAGCCAAGCAGTTCTTCCCAAGCCAGCCTACATCCTATGGTCTCAAGAGAGATCTGTGTCCTTTGGTACTCCATAGAACCATTGCCCCCTTCACTGTCCACCTGCCAGCAAATGCAGACACATAGCTCAGACCTGTTTAATTGGCAGCACAGGAAAGCATTCCTCTCCCCTAGGTGCCTCATGGTCACTAAAGACTCAAGTTTTTTCTTGTTTTTCTTCATTCTTAAGTCTTGAGTCTAGAAGCCATAGCAGGTTTGTAGAAATGAGATGTGCTACCCTACGTCACTGACTGACTCTGTAAATTGGTGACGTACTTCATCCCGTTCCTTTGACTCTACTTCCTTCAACTTGACCAAGGATGGAGCTTCTTGTGGCCTACGTAATGACACAGAAGCAGCAGTGTATATTGATGCCACACACACTCATCAGCCAGCCTTCCACTACCTCATTAAAAGTGACAGGTGCTGCAGTGTGGCTCTTACATGCACAGTTTAGGAATGTGAGGTCACAAATGACTTTGACTTCATTTAGCCAAAATGATACTTGGCTGGCTGCTAATATATAGCCACATGATCTCACACTTCCAGCTCCTTTGAAAGGTACCAACATTTTTAAAGTCTAAATAATTTTTACCTGCCATAATTTTGAGGTGCAATAAACATTTTTATAACAGAAGAAGGTATGTTACAGACATTTTAAATAAGTTAACAAGCAACTATGTTGAAACACACCCTATGGACACGAAAGTACAAGTGGGATTATTTCACTGGTATTCTGCTAGAAGGGAAGTGCTACATGCTACCCTGAATATCTTAGCTCCACAGTCTCTCTCTGTGGGGCAGGTTGTGCTGAGCTTTCTCCCTAAACAGGACGACAGCTCCCTAGTATATACTCTGTGATGCCTGTTTTTGGCTTTCTGATTGATCTAGAAAACTGCCACAGATGGATCTCCCTCCTCCCGTGAAATCACATCCGTGTGATTCCCTAAGGAACAAGGAGGAATCATCAGGGGCCATTTCAAACCAAGGACTCTCCCCCTTTTTAGTGTTTGCCTGAGGGTCTTGTGTATTACAGGCTGGCCTTGAATTTCTACCCTCCAAATGCCAGGATTACTTGTGTACATAACCACACCCCAGCAAAAATCCTTTTCTCTCAATAATTCTATTGTAAAAACATGTCCAAGGAACAGTGAGAAGTGTTAAGCCCATCTGGTTCATCCATTCAAAGAATATTTACTGTGCAGTGCTGGTGTGGAAGAAACAGTGGTGTAGACCTGTGTTAAGGACCTCATGGTTTTACTGTGGATAGGCAAAAAGAAATAACAAGAAGATGGCCTGGAAGACTAGGGTGTAGCTATGAAGAAAAGAACTCAAGACACTGCATTAGAAAATAATAGGACCTAAAATCAGGAACAAGACAAGGATGCCGACTCTTTCCGTATCTAGTCAATATAGGCAGTTTTGGCAGAGCAATAAGACAACTAAAGGAGACAAAGGGATACATTTGGAAAGGAAGAAGTCAAAGTGTCACTATTTGCAGTTGATATGACAGTATATTAACATAGCATACATACCATACATATGATATGATAGTTTATATAGGAGAGCCTAAAAATTCTACCAGGGAACTCCTATAGCTGATAAACACCTTCAGCAAAGTAGCTGGAAAAACAATAAAGGATAAATTTATATAGACTGAGAAAGAAATATTATTCAGCTATTAAAAACAATGACATAATGAAATTTGCACACAAATGGATGGAGCTAGAAAAAAAAAATCATCCTGAATAAGGTAACCAGAGCCAGAAAGTATGTACTTACTTATAAATGGATACTAGCCATAAAGTCAAAGGCAATCACACTACAGTCCACAGACCTAGAAAGGCTAAGTAACAAGGAGGGCTCAATGGGTGAAGTATGAATTCCCTGTGGGAGGGCTGTGGGGGGCAGGAACCAGAAGGATCAGGTTTCAGTTGGATAGAGGGAGAGAGCACTGGGAAAAACAACTGGAATGGGGGGGGGGGACAGTAATCTAAGGACAAGCTAGAAATCTAATGCAATGGGAACTCCCAGGAACCTACAAGGGTGACCTTAGCTAAGACTCCTAGCAATAGGGTACAGAACCTGAACTGGCCATTTCCTGTAACCAGGCAAGACTTCCAGTAGAGGGATTGGGATACCAGCCCAGCCACATAACCTTCAACCTACAATTTGTCCTGCCTACAAGATATGCTGGGGTAAAGTGGTACAGAAACTGTGGGAGTGGCCAGTAACTGGTCCAACCTGAGACGACTCATGCCACAAGAGGGAACCCAGCCCTGGCACTGCCTGGAGGACCCAGAGGCTGGATAGCCCAGAAACCTAGGATAGAACCACATGACTGAAAAAAAAAAAATCTATGGCTGGGCAAGGGTGGCACATGCCTTTAATCCCAGCACTTGGGAGGCAGAGGCAGGCAGATTTCTGAGTTCGGGGCCAGCCTGGTCTACAGAGTGAGATCCAGGACAGCCAGGGCTACACAGAGAAACCGTCTCGGAAAAAAAACAAAAAACAAAAAAGAAAAAAACAAACAAACAAAATCTATGAAACAATGCCTAGTGATATTCTTCTATATGTATAGACTGGTAATTGTCATCAGAGAGGCTTCACCCAGCAACTGAACTTTAGGCAGAACTCAGGGAATCCTGCAGAAGCAGGGGAAAGGAATGATTGTAGGAGCCAGAGAAGTCAACAACTTCACAAGAAAACCCACAGAATCAATTAACCTGGGCTCATAGGGGCTCACAGAGACTGAACGGACAACCAGGGAGCCTCCATGGGCCTGACCTAGGCCCCCCGCATATGTTATAATTGTGTAGCTTGGTCTTGTGGGACTCCTAAGAGTGGGAAAACAGGCTATCTCTGACACTTCAGGCCTGCTTTCAGGACCCTTTCCCTCATACTGGGTTAACTTGTCCAGCCTTAATACGAGGAGAGGTACTTTGTCTTACTGGAACTTGATATGCCATGTTTGGTTGATATCCATAGAAGGTCTGCCCTAGTAGATGGGGCAGGGGGTGCAGAAAATGGGAGAACTGAGAAGAGGGAAAAAAGAAAAAAAACAGACCAACAAGAGAAAAACACTTAGAAGCTGAATATATTAAGAAAGAAAACAGAAAATGGGAAAGCCTATTCTGACACAGAATATTGTCTGATTCTACTTTCTGGTTCCTTGCTTGTGATTCATGTTCAATTTCAAAGACCCTCAAACAGTAAAAGGCTTTTATTTGTATTACACTCCAAAAGTGAAGAAGAAGCTGTAGGGTTTTCTTTTAATCAGCCACCTGCATGTACAAAATCTGCCTAAGAAAGGATGCTTTTTGGAAAAGTGTTTACCATATGTTCACACCGTGACTTTCAAAAATAATTTGAAAAATTAAAACTCTTAGGTAATGTTACTTTTTTAAAAGTGAAGTACTTAATTTGAAAATGAAGTCATTAATTCTAAAAGTGTTCTTTTAAAAATGTACTTCTCATAAACATAGGAGAACCCTGCCTATAAGAAGTATATCAGACCACTGATGCAAAGCTGGAGACCCAAGCTGTGAAAAGCCAAAGGATACAGGATCAAGAAGCACTATGGCCTTACTATGGCACACACACACATATAAAGAATTTAAAGCACAGGGTGGAGTGCTGCTTGTTCAAATCAGTGAGTAAATTTGTGCATGTATGGATGTTCATCATCTTATTCAACTACTGTCTGAAACTTTCCCTTGTCCATTCGTAGCACGTATTTGGCTAAATGCTAGAATTTTGCTTTAAATACAACAAAAGCTAATAAACTTGTGAGTTACTACTTCTTTATTCATCTAGTGAGATGCAAGGACTGAAAGGTCAGAAAGATGTCAACAGGCACTCTTATCACTGAGCTAGCCTGGGGTCTACACTTACCTTTACCCAACCCTAGGCTTCACACAGACACATATGCAGCCCTTCAAAGGTGCCTGGGTGTGCTATAATCTAAATCAAATATAGATGCTCAAAATGCAACATACCATTTTTTTTAAGCCAACTCTTCTACAGTAAGAATTCAGATTTCATAGAGAGACAGGATTACTCAATATACCCAAATGCAGCCAAGCTACGTTGTTCACTTCATTTTCAATTACACAACATAGAGCAGTTCTGACATGGTCTGTAGCTCAGTGGCAGAGCACTTGCCTAACATGAACAGGGCCCTGGTGAGCCCCTAGGACTGAGGGAGAAAACAAGCCACAAAACCTGAAACTCCTGCTGCTTGCTTTTGTTCATATAAGCAATCATTTGCCTGCTAATACTTAGTAAACCGGAGGAAAGTTACCAAAAGCAAACTTCCTTTTCGGGAGAAAGGGGACAAGGAAGAGAACTCCTAAGTTTTCCTTTTTCACAAACTTGGAGCTAATATTACTCCTAGTTCCACAACTTTAAAAAATATTTTTAAGTGTGTGTGTACATGTGTGTGTGTGAGTATATGGTATGTGTGTGCGTGGTGTGTGCACACATACACACACACACACACACACACACACACACACGTATAAGTGGAAGTCAGAGGTGTCACAAACTACCTGGAGTTGTGGTTACAAGTGGTTGTAAGCATTAATGTTAGTTCCAGGAGCCAAATTCCAGTCCTGTGCAAAAGCACCAAGAGCCATTCCCTCCAGCCCCCTCCACAATAGTTCCAAACCCAAATTATCTTTCTTCAAGATGATTTTAGCTGACTCTGCAACACATGACTAACTGGGGTCTTTACTTAAGAAACCCTTCATTAGTTTACAATTGGAGAATATATTCAAATATGGGATATATGGAGAGTTACTTCTTCTCACCAGCTCATCAATATACCAAAGCTATAGCAACCTGCCAATGACATTAAGGTATCCTCGTTTGAAGGTGAGGTAGTTTTGAGTATCTATGGTGGTGTTGGTGTTTGTATAGTGTTGGGGAGGACGTTGATTTATCACATCTTAAATTTTCAAAGAAACAATCTTGGAACAGTCTCACAGAGAAGAGGGAAAGGGTGTCTTGTCTTCCCTAGAGCCAAAACTGCAGAGGTCAACAACTGCCCTAAAACAGAGAAGTCGCCATGCAATGCTCACAAACCAGAAAGCCTCTCATAATTGACACACTCCTTCAAGTAACTTTCAAGCAACACAATCACATCAACTCTGAAACCAGGTAACACTGAAATAAGCAAATGTACACTCATTTCCCCAAGTGTTTCCAATCCTTCAGTTTATTCTCAGAATTGAACTTATGTTTCATAATAACATACATTTGCGGCTACCACAGTTCCTAAGGATAAAATGGCAGGAGTCATTTTGTCCTCATGCATAGCACAAACTGGAATGAGTCATATCCATAGCTGTGACAGTTGAAAACCCGTAATATTCACTGTAAACCCGATCTGAAAACAGTGTCGCACTCTTTAGACAGAGCCGCTTATCTCTGCTTACACAGCTGGCTTTAAAAACTACAATCTAAGGTTCCACTGAGTCCTGTCAACCCTATTACAAATGTGCGATAAGCAGTTTAATTGGGACATAAATGATGCATACTTTCAGTGAAGAATATGATTTTCCCCTAATATAGCAATAAATACAATCCTTAATATTCATATTCCATTTTTTATTAGATTTTTCTTTCCTGGTAGACAGTACCCTTGGGAATGAAACTGTACCAGGTATAAGGTTTCTACCACAGGGACATTTTGTATTGAGAATCCAATATAAATATTTCTAGTCAGACATTTCCATGGCTACAGATATTTGGTTGCTTGATTTATATGCATAGAAAGAAACAGTTGTCAAAACTGTAGAAAGCAGTCCTTAACAAGTACCTTTAGATGACTGGCCAGTCTTCCTTTAATACTACAATACTGCCTACTGGTCTGGAAACTAGCTCACCCTACATGATATTCTGATTTTTCTCAAAGACATCATGAATACCCTCTTTAATCTTTTATTCCTGTGTTTTTAGCCTTCCAGTCAAGCCAGGAACCACATTATCAGAAATCATTTTAGCACTGTTAAGGATAGATTATATACCATAATGATTTTCAGATCTCCTTTTATAAAAAAGGTTTCTAGAGACTCTGAACAGGCACATGCATACTTGGGAACAAAACAGGGAGGAGACTGCTCACACACAAAACTTCCTTCTGGTCCTCAATGTCTTCAAATAAATACAAATACTGAAGAAAAAAAAAAAAAGACA
>NW_022196892.1:584985-586037 GCF_008632895.1 Mastomys coucha | reverse complement strand
AAAAAACAACAGTCTCTTCCATGTCCCAAAACATGAGCTTGCAGGAAGTTCTCTGAGGGCTAGCCATCAGTCAGTCGTCCGTCTTGCGTGCCAGTCTACAGAAAGTCCAGTTGTGCTCTACTGTGTTCTCATTGGCCCGCTCACTCATGTGATGCACCCGAGTATTGCGGATCGTGAAACCTTGCTTCGTAATGTATTCCATCAGGTGGACCCGAAGAGAGACTTCCTGGTGGTAATCACACGGTCCAAAGGTGAAGGAGACCTGGCAGTCTCTAGTGTCCATCATGTGCTTATTCCACTTGGTGAAATAGTTTGAAATGCCTTCTAGTAAGGAATGGACCTTTGTGGTGATGGTTAATTGGGTTATGATGACGGCCACAGGATTGGAATACTTAGAAAGCTTTCGTGTACTAGACAGCTCTACGACTTCTTCAAAAGTATCCATAGGATACAAAGGCTTGGGGTCATTGAGACACTGAATCAAGGGTTCAATCTGATAGAAATCAGCCTCTTTCCGAAGCAGATCAAACTCCTTAAAGTCCAGGGGAAGTGTCAATTCTGAAGTCCGCAGGAAGTTGAGGACATAGCGGAAGAGCGGTCCATCTCGATCAATGAAGTAATTGCCTTGAGGGTCTCGGGCTGTGGGGAAGTCACCCCCAAACATAGCTCCAAGCATTGAATCTGGATAGCGGGTCAACGTGGTAAGAGACGTCGTGTACAAGTGTCCACCTACATTTAACGTGACTGGGTCAGTCATCTGCAATTTTTAAAAATCCAATTAATTACCTGAAACCTTAAAATCTTAACTAACAAATTAAGAAAATCAATACTAACAAGCAAAGCATAAGACCCTTTCAAGCTAATATATCTGGCAGCACTAGGGGACAAAATGGCTTTACTTCCAATAAAACTTGCCCAAGAGAAAGGCTTCAATATTTGGTTTCAAGCAGAATAAATCTAATCCTTCAAAATGTTTCTATAGCAGGGCGGTGGTGGCACACGCCTTTAATCCCAGCACTTGGGAGGCAGAGGTAGGTGGATTTCTGAGTTCG
>NW_022196892.1:559683-584928 GCF_008632895.1 Mastomys coucha | reverse complement strand
AAAAAAAAAAAAACCAAAACAAAAAACAAAAAAGTTTCCTATAAGTCTGCCAGGTGTGACCTTTAGTGTCATACAGTGAAGTCCAGAATCTGAAGAGCTTTTTGGGTCAATCTGCCTGCTTCTACTTTCCTAGTGTTGGGATTAAAGGTGTGTGCCACCATACTTTGACAAAACTGTCCGTTTTTTAAAATTTAACATAAGCTAGAATATAAAAATAATCTGATAATGTAACAATAACTAATTAGGGGTTCTGCTGGGTTTTTCTCCTCAAAGGAGTAATGAGGTCTAATTTTTTTTTAAAGATTTATTTATTTATCGTTATATGTAAGCACACTGTAGTTGTCCTCAGATGCATCAGAAAAGGGCGTCAGATCTCATTACGGATGGTTGTGAGCCACCATGTGGTTGCTGGGATTTGAACTCAGGACCTTCAGTAAAGCAGTCAGTGCTCTTACCCGCTGAGCCATCTCACCAGCCCCTAATTTTTTTTTTTTTTAAGACAAAGTTTCACATAACTTAGGCTGGCCTCACACTCACTATGTAGCTAAGGATGGTCTAGAATACCTGATTCTCCTGTGTATGCCCTCCTGCTATGACAGTGCTAAGACCACAAGTGTGCACTGTCACACCCAACTGTGGAAAAAGAAAAATATATATATTCATTTCTCTTATGTACGTATATTGCTTGCCTGCATGTATGTGTACCTCATTCACGCCAAGGATATGGCTCTAGGAATTGGGAGTTACAGATGGTTGTGAGCCACCATGTGGTTGCTGGGATTTGAACTCAGGACCTTTGGAAGAGCAATCAGTGCTCTTAACCGCTGAGCCATCTCTCCAGCCCCACAAAATGTATTTTAAAGACAAAAATTTGTTTAGAATCAATCTTAGGAATTTTTTTATGGAAGCAACAATTTCTTCTTTTCTGGCTGTTGTTGTTGGTGTTGCTGTGACAGCATCTTACTATGTAGACAAAGCAGGCCTCTACCTCCCAGGTGCTGATATTACAGGCCTGTGCCACCATACCCAGGGAATAAGTTGCAAACACTAGATTAAAACATGATTTGGTGAACCCAATCTAGCCCATCTTCTAGCCTCAAACTACCACATGCCAAAGGGCGGGGAACAGCTTTAAAATGTCATATCTGACTGTGTATTCATTTTTATAACATTCATGTTGTAATCTGACCTTTAATTCTGAGAAGCAAGCTTCTCAAAATAACATACCTTCATCTTTAGAAATCCTATTTAAGAAAAAATAAGAAATGGCCTTCAGGTACAAATATGTCTTACTAGATAAATAAATATGTCTTACCAGATAAAGAAGAAAATAGGGAGACATGGACACGTGTAAGAACTGCACATGAGAAGAAACGCTTTCTAACTATTAATCCCTTTACTACAATAAAGAAGTCTCCATTTCATTATCCATAGGCCCTTTAAGCATCACCATCCCATGAACAGAGATTTAAAAAGCAATACATACCAAAGACTGAAACATTATGGTGTATCTGAAGTTAGTGATTACTAATAGTTACTAGGGGACCAGGAGAGATGGCAGGAGTTAAAAGCCATGTGCTAGTGCAGTGGACCTGAGGGGCATTCATGTGGCTCGCAGCAGCTCCAGGGGATCAGACACCCTCTTCTGGCCTCTAAGGGCACTGCACGCACTGCTTCCCCCACACATAATAATAATAAAAAGGTTATTTGGAGACTATGCATTGAGTCCTCCACTAAAACATCAAACCAAATAAAAATGCCCGTCCCCAAATACATCTACAGAAATTAGATAAACCTGGACAAATTCATAGTTTTCATCCTTTTAAGATAAGCCTATGAATTCGAGAAGAGAAAGACATCAAAATGACTTGCCAGCCTTAAAAGTGAAGAAGTGCTCACCATATAGCCCCAGTCTCCATTATCCATCTGCTCCAGCACTGCGTCCTCTGAGCCAAGCAGCCAGGGAGCTCTGCAAGAAGAGAAACAAACACATAACCACCGTGAAATGGAGAAAAAAGGCTGTTCTGCTAAGACATAGTCAGTCAAACCTCACAGACTCCTCAGATGTGGTCAACTGGAACCTGCAGGCCAAAGATGTGGAAAGAAAGCCAGGCCATGCTCTGCCCTTGCCTCAGGAGCCCGGCAGGCACAAAGAACTAGCCTACACTTGGAGAGAGAGGAAGAGATAATTCAGATTCTGTCATCTCGGCTGACAAGGTGGCTCAGTAGGTAAAGCCACTTGCCTGACAACCTGAGTTTGATCCCTGGGACCCTTAGGGTGCAATGAAAAAACTGACTTCCACATGTGTCCTCTGGACCCACCCTCACTCCCATGCACCTCCACACACAAAATAAATGTCATAAAAAAAAACTTAGAAATTTTGTCACTCCCCCAGAGATGTAAGTTTTACATTTTCAGAGAACATCACGATTAGGTCTACGACCTTCATAACCAATTTCTGATCTTCATCAAAAAGGTCATTTAAGGGGAAAGGAGGGAAATTCCTTTGGATCAGCATGCCAGCTGTATAAACTAAACATCTCAGTAAAAGCATTTAAAATCATGAGCTTCAAAAGTAACAGTCATTTTCCAAGAGAAACACACCAGAACATTATTATCTTATACTATAAAAAAATCAATCAGGCTTTAATAATGAAGTATTTCTCTTTGTATATAGAAACAAACAGAAACCAATTTAAACGACAAACTGTTACGGCACAATTTGGGACAAAAAAGAACCTTACAGAGCTGGCTAAGGACCGGCCACTCAGCCAGCACCATGGAGAGCCAGTTTTAGGCCACTGGCAAATGCCCGTGTACTAATGATGCCGGCTTCAATCTGTTTTTATCTACAATTCAAGGGCATACCAACAGTTGCCCATCTACTGAACTGCCTTCATTAGTTCCCTCTCTTACAGGCTATTCCCCAAATCAACCTGCTAAGCAAACGGCAGAACAGATTACAAAATTGCTAGCAAAGAAGGCAAGAAACATGGACCTGCCAGTTGGTTGATATTCACCCAGGAAAGTCACTAGCTTTGTATGTGGTTTTTGAAGACCCATTTATCTCACTTTTAGAGGAATCTGGCCCCCATTTCCAGAACAAGAACAAGCCCTGGCTACAGAAGATCACAAAGGCTCTTTCTCAAAAGGTCACTCAGGCATGTAGAGAACATTTGCATAGCACAGCAGGGGCTGAAATCAGAGCCCGCAGCAGCTAATTCTCTACCTTTACAAATTCTTCAAAGCAAACAAGCTTAAATGTGGCCCCAAGGAGAGGCAGTCCTTTTCTCTACTCCAGGCAGCTGGCTGCAGGCAGACTGGACAAGCCTGAGTACTATAGTGAGATAGAACAAATGTAAAGCCAGAGCCACTGGGATTCCTTTTCATCCCTCTGACTTACTCCACAAACCCCATCTGATGTAAAGGGAAGAAATGAGCCTTACCCATGTGTCGGTTCCATTACAGATAACAACACATCAACAATGGAGTGAATTAAAGGCATTTCCTAATACTCAAAGTATTCTTTCCCAACCGCCTCAATACTCATTCAGCCAAAATTTATATAAGGTCCACTATCATGGGGCAAGGGAGCCCATGTAAAATCTAGATACACCGGAATAAGAAAACATAACCCTGTGGGGCGGTGGTGGCGCACACCTTTACTCCCAGCACTTGGGAAGCAGAGGCAGGTGGATTTCTGAGTTTGAGGGCAGCCTGGTCTACAGAGTGAGTTCCAGGACAGCCAAGGCTACACAGAGAAAGCCCGTCTCGAAAAAACAAAACAAAAAAAAAAACTAAACTAAAACTAAAACAAAACAAAAAAAGAAAACATAACCCTGGCCCTCGTGGAGCTTTCAATCTACAAAGGAAGGCAACATGCAACAACTGAAGTCCACAATATAATTCCAAAGAGCTATATAATAGGATAGACTGGAGGAGCTCTTAGGAGGAAGAGACCTAGACTCCAAATGGGAAAATGGAGGGCTTCAGCAAAGAACGCTAAAAGAAAAAGTGCCCAACCTGAGAAGAGACTCTAGAATCAAGCAACAATTTAAATCGGCAGAAATCGAACAGCCTTTCACACACACACACACACACACACACACACACACACACACACACACACACACACACAGAGCTATAAAATAATAAGGCAGGAGAGACCACAAGACTTGCTCATAGCCCCACATCTGGGGCCCCATACCTGAACAATAACTTGTATTTGCTGACTCCTTATCTAGATTTTTACAAAAGCTCCCTCCCAAAGTAGAAATTCAAAAAACAGAATCCAAAAAACAAACAACTGAAAAGCATCCCATAAGGAACTATTAACCCTATCCACCTAGCACTTTATTTACAATTTAACAAAAACTTGGGCTAGTCATAATGAGCCTGTAAAAATTCCTACCACTAAATAAAAATGTCGGTACCTACTCACTAGCGCGAATAATGGCTGCTGTTCCATCTTAAGCTGTAGAAAGAATTCTAGTCCACGAACATTCAAATGACTAATGAAGAACGGAAACCCAAAACACAAGAAAAAAAATCAGACAGCTCTTATGCCAGTACTAACCTTTCTCATTTATGTCTTCATGCTTAAATCAAAACGTGGTAACTTCTTACACAATCACCAAAACAAACAATCAAAAAAATTAGATGTTTCTGAATCTCTTCTACAGCAAAAGCCACAGTCTGGCTACAAACATATAACAAACCTCAAGCTTAATAACTTAGGAGAGTAGCCATGGGAATGTGTACATGTATATATACACATTCATAATTTTTATTTATTTATATGGGTTAGAGCTAGTGGGATGTGCAGGCAATGATGTATACCTTTACTAGGGAGCTAGCTCCATGATCCAAGCCCAGATTTCTTCCTTTCTTTCTTCTTTTTTTTGGGGGGTAGGAAGGGGGTGGGGAGGGCAGGGTTTCTCTGTATAGCCTTAGCTGTCCTGGAACTCGCTCTGTAGACCAAGCTAATCTTAACTCAGAACTCAGAGATTTGTCTGCCTCTGCCTCCTGGAGTACTGGGATTCCAGGCATGTGCCACTACCACCTGGCCAAGCCCAGGTTTCTCAAAAAGCACTTCAAGGCCTTATAGTTATACGTAAAATACATAAAAATAAAATACCAGTCACTTCCAACATAAGCTAGCAAAATCTATTAAAAAAAATTATACTAAGTTAATCACTTACATTTTGACTTACTAAGTCAAAATGGGAAGAGCAGTCTTGAGTGATTTAAATTTGATATGTGTTCCTTTTATACATATAGAGAAGCATCTAGAGAAAAATCTAGGGAGAAAGAAAAGAGGGGGCAAGATTCTTGCTTATCCAACAGCCAGATTCTGACCTGATGCCTATCAGGTCATCTCCGAGATGGGTACAATAAAACACAACCCAGAAGAAAGAATTTCCAGAGTAGCATCAGCTTCTTCTACCAAGTCATTCTCCAGGGACGCTAACAATTCATTTCCTTTTCATCTTCTCTCCCATCCGGCACAACCTCCAGTAGAGGGCTTAATGAGAAGTTTAATAACCACCACAAGCCAGGAGACACAAGGCCTTCAAGGGGGCAGCAAACAGGCCAACATGAAATGCTTCATAAAATCTGTGAGACATTCCTCATAAAATTCCTTTAAAGGTGTTTCCCTCCAAGTGACTTTCCCTTACTAAAGATCTTTCTTAAGAGTCGTGAC
Organism: Mastomys coucha; assembly: GCF_008632895.1. Taxonomy (NCBI): domain Eukaryota; kingdom Metazoa; phylum Chordata; class Mammalia; order Rodentia; family Muridae; genus Mastomys; species Mastomys coucha. The sequence goes on along the minus strand of NW_022196892.1, from coordinate 579,223 downwards.
TACAACCAAGGACTATAAAGTTCAAAGAAAGGCTTTCTGTAAAATCAGTTTTCCTGAAAATACCTGACCTTGGATTCAAGTAAAATTATGGTCCTAAAGACTATCATGCTTGAACTTCAAAGGTAACTAATGTATAAATTCTGATTTAGTAGGCAGGTAAGAAAAACATATCCTGAAGAATTTCTAGAAGCCTGAAAGGAAGATACTAACTTACTGATCCAGTGAATCTGAAGAATGCACAATCCAGTAAATTAACAACTTAACCTGTGAGAACCCTCCTTACCACAGCAAAGCTACACTAGGGGTTATGATAAGACAGCACAAATATTCTAGACTTACTTCTGCTATTGAGTAAGAAGCTCCGGAGCAAAAGTCCTCCTCCCGTGTAAGTCTCTATGCTGCAAAGCAAACCTTCAGATCTGAAGACGTAATGATACAACTGTAGTCACTTCCTTCCCAAAGTTTCTGGGTAGCCCTTCCAAGTGCTTTTCTACTGAAACCTTTGTGCCCGGTATCCCAAAATGAAGACTTGGTAAATTTTCTCTCTCCACCTATACTTACCTTCCAAGTTGCCTTTGCACTGAGTTTCTCAGTTCTTGGAAACGTGGGAGTTTGAAAGTGAAATACTTTTTATAGTAATTGGTTCAGTGGCAACTCCTGGCGTCTACTGAGTTAACATCCACATACAGGCCAGCACAAGTATTGAGCTCACAAGGATAATGGGATTATAAAGCTAAATTACCGCTAACTAAACCTCGCTCTCAACCTTGTGGGCCAGAGGAAAGGAGATGTAGGCAAAAAAAGAGAAAGTCTTAAAGAAATTATGAATCTTCTGAGAGTATCAAACCAGAAGAATATATATTCTCCAGCTAAAGTGCTGTCAGAATCAAAAACCATAAAATTCTACTTCCCCTCAGTTTCCACTAAAATGGGGTATTATGACCTTCCCGAAAGTAACCACACCATTTAAACACAATAGAGGTAAAACTGGCAGACAGGGCAGTGAGGAGTGGAGCTCTGGAGTCACGTGCAGCAGGCCAGCAAAGAAGGACTACGAGAACCTGAGTATATCGCTCTTTACTACCGGCAGCATCACCAAATTTTAGGTAGCTAAGTCAGACACGGTGGGCAAACATGGAGGTGAGGACCAGTCTGTGGTCCCAATCTGTCCCGGCCCTCCTTTCCCTGGAGTAACCACAGCAGTTGCGGTAAGAATAACTAAAGGTAAAATGATGTCCAGCGTTCACAGAGACAGACAGACACGTGAGTTCTTGGAACTTCTAGAAAGCATGACTCAGGTTGTCTCCAAGATAAAGCAGAAGACACACATGTTCCGTTTAAAATAGACCCCCCTCCCGTGTTCCATTGAAAATAGACCCCCAACTATTAAAATCCAGAATACGATGGAGTCATAGGAGCGACCATAAGACTGCTTTTCATGCTATTGATTCAGCTAAAATATGCTTTAAGAAGATTCAAAACACAAAACTTACTATGGTAACATCTTGTGGCTATCTTTCTACCTACGGCATTACAAAAAACTAAGAATCCGTGTGGGCTCCTTGTTTTCACCCAAAGGGTGATTCTTCCACCCTACTTACTTGCCTACTTAGACCTTTACACTAAAACACTTCTTTCTGGCTTTAGGCCTATGCTACCCCAGCATTATTCCCATACTAGAATATTTGTAACAAAGAAAAAGATGAGCCTGCCAAGGGGATACATTAGAGACAGTTGCTTGGGCTATCCCAAACATTCTTAGCCAAACCAGGTCACCCCGGTCTATTTGTCAGCATCACGAAATCCTGCAACCGGGTTTATCAACTTGCTGTGTGTACTGCTGTACAGAACAGAAACGTGACAACTTCAGCAGAATATCCAAACAGGATCTCAGTCACGTTTCGTTTCCCCGTCCCACCCCCTAGACACAGCCTCAGCTACCGTCGCCCAGCAGGTGCTGCAGGAGCTCCCCACGACCTCCGCAAGGATCACCTCTGACACCCAGCACTAAAACGCCTTGACATCCCGAAATCACAGTTAAAAAGCTGCAATCTGTGCAGAAAAACCAAAAAGCAGGGCTTTAAACCAGGGCAGTGGCGGCTAATAAGCACTACTCCCCAAAAAACAACCCTTTGCCCCGCAGAGCCCGCCGGTCCCTACTCTGCGGTCGCCCGCCAGCCAAGACTGGCCGGCCGCGCGCACCGAGCCCCGAACCTGAGCCGGAGCAGGAGCCGGAGCCCGAAGCTCGCGGCGGCCGCGCGTCCCCGATTTCCCCGCCCAGGCCCCGCCGCGGGCTCGTGCCAGCCCGGGGACGCGCGGCCGCCACCCGCCGTTCTCCTCAGCCCGACTTCCCGCAGCCCCGGCCCCGCAGGCCCCGCTCCCGCCCCACTCACTGCGCGAGCGCGGAGGCGACCCGGCCGGGAGACGCCAGCGGTCGGAGAGCGCGAGCGCGGGGACAAGCGAGCCCGCGCCCCGCGGCGGCAGCGGCGGTGGCGGCGGCGGAGGGGACGACTGAGCCGGCGCCCGGAGTTGCGGCTCCAGCTGCCCGGCGCGGGCGGCGCCTTCTCAGCAGAGTCGCGGCGCCGAGAGCGCGGACGCCCCCTATTGGCGGCGCAGAGCGAAAGCGGGGGAAGTCGGATCGCCGCGGGCACTCTGGGCGCTGCCGGGTTGGCGTGGTCAGGCGGGCTCTGCTGCAGACCTGAAGCCCCGCCTCCGGCCCATTCCTAGCCCCGCCCCGCCCAGGACTCCGGCACGGAGCTCCGCCCAGGCCCCGCCCCTAACTCCCCTCTGTATTCAGGCTGTCCTCCCGGCCGCCAGCGGTCTTTTCCCGCTTGCCCTGGACGTCGTCTCCGCAGCTGTTTCTCCTCTGCTGTTTTCACTAAGTTAATTGACCTCATCGCACTTGGGGCTTGGAGAGTGGAGCAGCCACCCAGATAGAGACGAGTCCCAAGACTCAAGAAAGCAGCCAGTAGACAAAATAAGACAAGTTCAAATCCTGGTGAGAGCAGTCCAATAAGAAGGCTGCCTTGGAGAATAAGGGATGAAGTACTCCTGCTTTCAGATGTGACGACCTGATGATAGATAGATAGATAGATAGATAGATAGATAGATAGATAGATAGATAGATAGATAGATAGATAGATAGATAGATAGATAGATTATATATAATATATTATATATAATAGATATAGATATAGATACATGATATATATGATGTGATGATCAGATAGATAGATAGATAGACATAGATATGATATGATATATAAGGCCAGAGCCACTCCTTGTCTTATATATTAAGACAGGCCATTCTGTAAAATAATGGCTTGGAGGGACCATCTATCCGACTTTTAGGCAGCGAAGAGCAGCCAGTTAGAAGGGCAGAGCTAACTAACATCATCCTGTGTAAAACCTCTGAGGAGCTTAGCCTGGATGGGACAGGCAAGGATAATGTCCTCAATTCAGACGTCTCAAAAGGATGTCAAGGTTGCAGAGCTAGTTGGACTCCGTGCATAGACAAGTTTCAAGAGCCATTCACTTCTAGCTAGCCGGATCTCAATCCACTTCTACATGGGTGAGAAACCACTGGCCTTAGAAACTCACCTGGGCCGGGCATAGTAAAAGTAGTGCACACCGTTAATCCCAGGATTTAGAGGCAGAAGCATGCAGGTCTCTTGTGAGCTCTAGGTTAGCCTGGCCTACATCGCTAAGCTCTAGGACAGAGGAGGCTACATAATGAGAGACAAAATAACAAAACAGAAACTCACCTGGTTTACATATCTGCATGTCTGTGAGGTGGTTCTGGAATCTAGTTTTTTATATATACGATCATCATCTAATAGTCTATTTTTCTCCAAAAATCAAATTGATAGGTTAAATAAGCGATGTGGACTTCAACATAATGGACGGCTACGTTGACATCTAAGTGTGGATACAAACTAAGTAAGAATACAGGAAAATGCTTAAGGCAAATCAGTACACAAAATAATACATACAGTACCCTAATGTTGATTTGTCTGTTTGTTTGTTTGTTTGTTTTGAGACAAGTTTTCTCTTGCCTGTGTAGCCTAGCTGTCCTGGAACTCACTCTGTAGACCAGGCTGGCCTCAAACTCAGAGATCGGACTGCCTCTGCCTTTGCTGGGATTAAAGGCATACACCACCACTTCCTCACCCACCGTCCCAACACCCCAGCCCCCACTAACATTGATTTTTTTTTAAAGGAGTACACATAGACAAAAATTTTGATGAAAAAACCACTGAACACGGAATTCCAAGGTATCAGGATACAAATGTTAGTAGCTTTTAAAAATAATTTTCTCAAAAATTATGTGTTGCTTACCATGTATGGAAGATGCTAGCTGTCCTACCTTCAATTCCTGTGCAGGCAGGCCAGAAGATGGCGTTGCATCCCTTGGAATTGACTTTATAGATGACGTACTTAGCTACCATGTGGAGCTGGGAATAGAACCCTGGTCCTCTGGAAGAACAGCCAGCCATCTCTCCAGTCTCTACTTATTGCTTCTTAATGTTCTTCTGAATATTATTTATTTTCTATACTATGTGGATATTGGACTTACAGTCAGAAAAATACAATGAGTATGGATGTTTGTCTTTGTGGTACTAAAGATTGAATCCAGGGCAGTACAAACTAAACACTCTCTGTACTGCTAAACTATACCACTTGTCCCACAATGTATTCTACAAAAAGAAAGCATAGAAGTCACTGAAGATCAACATCTCTAGGATTTGGCGTCACTACAATTGAACTACTTTTAATTTACTGGTATCTCTGGAAAAGTCATCTCCCATATTTCTCCAAATAAAGACCATTTATTTATTTATTTATTTATTTATGTATTTATTTATTTTTAAGACAAGGTTATCACCAAGTAGACCAGGCTGGCTTCAAAGTCACAGAGATCTTCCAGCCTCGTGAGTTCTGGGATCACAATCGTGTACCATCACACTTGGATAGGTCTGATAATTCTTGTCTTAAAGTTATATAGATAATATAAATTACATTTTCAAATTTATGATAACATTTTACTCAGTGAACTTAACTCTTAGTTTTAATAAGACTGGAGGTCTGGTTAGATTTCTTATATAGATAACCACAGAATCCAAAAGTAGTGACCATTCATAATTCCTACCTAGTCTTTATCTAATTTTTTTTGTTTTTATGCTAAGTTCATCATTGAGCTGAATACCACCTGTTACAACAGGTGTCATTAACTGGGTCTTTTGCTCTTTTTTTTTTTTTTTTTTTTTTTTTTTTTTTTTTTTTTTTGTGGTTTTTCGGGACAGGGTTTCTCTGGGTAGCCCTGGCTGTCCTGGAGCTCACTCTGTAGACCAGGCTGGCCTTGAACTCAGAAATCCACCTGCCTCTGCCTCCCAAGTGCTAGGATTAAAGGCGTGCACCACCACCGCCCGGTCCATCCATACATTCTGGCTGGTGCATTAGTTTTTCACGATATTGCTGGATTCTCTTGGCTAATATTTTATTTAGATTTTGACTTTCATAGTTATGAAAGAGATAGGCCTATTTTCTGTATTATTCTAACCTTGTGTGATTTGAGACTCTTTTTAAATAAATTGGATTTTTGTTGTTGTTTTTTAAAGACTTTTTTATTTAATGTATATGAGTACACCATTGCTCTTTTCATACACACCAGAAGAGGGCATCAGTTCCCATTACAGATGGTTGTGAGCCACCATGTAGAACTGAACTCAGGTCCTCTGGATGAGCAGTCAGTGCTCTTAACTGCTGAGCCATCTCTCCAGCCTGGTTTGAAACTCCTATGTTAAGAGATGGTTATGTGCAGCAGAGCGGCTTCTCTAGGACTGGAGTTCGCTGTAGTTCTCTTCTTCCACAAACCATCCAGAGCTCCTAGTTTGGGGGATTGAGGATGGAAAGATTACACTGGAGACTGTTTTACTCTGGACAGCTCAGGGTTGTCAGCCTGTGGAGGAACACCAGCTTCAGGCTGGCAAATCCCATCCTATACCCCCACACTGCACTCAGTGATTCCTAGGCCTCTCTTTTCCTGGTAGCCTCTAGGTATCAAGGTTCCTGTGGTGAAGAGAGTCTGGATGGTCATGTTTGCTCCACAGCTGGGTAGCCATGAGGAAGTTGTTACTATGGCAGCTACAAATGCTACAGAAGGGAATCCAGACCAATAGGCTGCTGAGACACTGAAGCGAGAAAGAAAGCCATAGCTAATGAACTCGAATGTGGGATTCAGTCTGCCAATCTGAATCTTGACCCATTGAGCACCTCACCTCCCACATGACAGAGGATGTTCTGTCTTCAACTGAGCTCCCAGAATCCCTCCTCTACTGCTCTGGATTTGTGTGCCTTACAATGTACTTTCTAACTAAGGTGTCTAATGGATTCTCTGAGCCAGGACTCCCAGGGTCTATTCCTATATGTAGCCCTGGGGCCTCTCTGGATTGAGCTCTTGCACTCTGCCTCTGCTCTCCAGATAAACAGCCTCAGAACTCTTTCTGACACTGACCAGCAGACGTCTCCTTTGACCTCGTGTCCCCTTCTTGTTTTTTTTTTTTTTTTCCTATACATCTAGCTGCTATACAGTTAGTGGTATCTCTTACCTGATGATAAATCCTCTCAAAATGTAGGAGTTTACAGCACCTGTTCATCACTTATAGTTCCTGGGTCAAGAGCTGGCAGTCCAACTGTCACCAGGGGCTACAATCATCTGAAAGACTATAAAATCCCCTTGTCCATGTGGCTTTTATAACAAAGCATCAGTTCTTCATCACATGAGTCTCTCCTGACAAATGTCACTAACTTAACCTCAAAAGTGGCATGCCCATGTGGCATGGTCTCACAGACCAACCATTGTACAGTGTAAGGGGTGTGAACAGCAGGAAGCAAAGGTCATTAGGGCCTGCTCTGCAGGCTACCACAAAGGCTCTGAAGATTGGTCTCACCTTCCTTCCATGAGAGGTAAGAGCATGATCAAAGCCACTGTGGCTCGGAGTGCAAAGGGAGCTTTATACCCATCTCTGCTCAGCTGCTTTCTCCTCTCCCACAGCCCACCATTTGCCAGACCACCCCCAGCTTCATCCTTGATAACTGCAAACCAAACCAGACTCTCCCACCACCCTCCAACCTCCTCAGCCCCCACTCAGCTCAGCAAATGGCACCACTGTCCTGCCATCTGCCCAAACCAGCAGCTTTGAGTCATGCCTGCTCCTCCCTCCCCCTCACTTCCCAGTGCCAGGAAGCACAGGCCTGCCAAGTCTCCCCCTAAGCACAGCCAGGATCCATCTCTCCTCATCTCTCCTCCTCCCTCTTCCCATGCACCACCGATCGTGCCAGGCCATGCCACCAAGAGTTCCATCACGGACATCTGCAGAAGCACTCTCTCTGGTCTCCTTCGTTTTCCTCCCTCTGTCCTTCTCTCTTCAGTGAGAGTCACCCACACAAAGCTGCCTGTGTCACCCTGCCTGCTTTATACTCCTGAAGTGTTTCCCCAGACCTAGCCTCCTGCGGTGGAATCTGGTCCCATGCACTCATCCAGCCTCATCCTCCCCATCCTTCTTTCTGGTTGGGCCCTTGCCTCTCTCACAGTTCTGTTCCTGAGACCTGCCTCTTTATCCATGTCAGGGACATCACGGGCAAACCTGCTGTCTCCTCTATCCAGAACACAGTGTCCCAGCCTTCTGTTTATGTCTTCCCCCTTCCTCACATGGTCACTCTCTGACCTCCCCCAAGAGTCTCAGGCGTCTCAGGGCCTGCAGCTATAAGTTATTGCACGGGACCTGCCTTCCCTCTCTTGGCCTCCCTCCTTTTCAGTTGCACTGTGAACTCCCAAAAGGCAAAGACTGCATCTATGTGACATGGAACAGCAGCACACAAGTGCCTGGTACTTAGCACATACTCAACAGTCACGTGACAACTTGGGGCAGTCTCTGCCTTCCTCTTTTTTCTCAGGTGCCTCACACTCTAGCAGAGGAGACAGTGTTGATTTCATTAGATGAATCCTGTGACAACCCCCCTACGACTACCACCACCTCCACCATCACCACCATCACCTCCACCATCACCACCACCACCTTCACCATCAACATCACAACCTCTACCACCTCCACCACCTCCACCACCTCCACCATCTCCACCACCATCTCCACCACCTCCACCTCTACCATCTCCACCATCTCCACCACCTTACCCACCTCTACCTCCACTACCTCCACCATCAACACCACAACCTCTACCACCTCCACCACCTCCACCATCTCCACCACCTCACCCACCACCACCACCACCTCCACTTCCTCCACCACCACTAGCACCACCACTACCACCACCACCACCACCACCACCACCACCACCTCAACCATCTCCTCTCCCATCAACACTACCTCTACCACCACCTCCACAAGCACTTCCAGGCCTACACTTCCCTTCCCTTTGTTCGTTTGGCTAACTCCTATTCATTCATCAGCAACGTGGACTGCAGACTTAGCAAATGAAGACAGGACACTCAGTTCAATTTGGAGTTGAGCTAAACAACCTTTTTAATATAGGTATGCCCAAGCACTGTGCTACATCTTGCCTTTTGGCAGGCAGCCACATCAGGAATCAGCACCACTGCAAAACCTGGCAGCTTGTCTAACAATGGAGATAGAGATGAAGGGGAAGAAGAAAAGATGGCTCCTGTTCACCCTCTACCCCCCACCCAGACTCCCAAACTAACCCCCAGCATGCCCTTCCAAGCACACACTGTGCCTGTGTGTTCACATCATCTGTTGCCAGTGAGATCTGGTAGCCTGGATTTGGCCTTAGTCTTCATTAGGAGCTTCTTTCATCCAGAACAACCTGGGCACCCAGGAGGTGATCTGGCCCACAGGAGGAAAGCATAAAGAGCAACAAAGAGAAAGAAGCAAAGAAGACTGCTAAAGATCCCACCAGTGAGTCAAGCAGAGTGTTCTAGATGGCTGCTTGCATTGGAGTGCTCCCCTGTTAGCTTTGTGTCTGTCTCTCAGGGCCACCACCCTCCACCTCAGAGCATCAAGGTCCCTGTGAAGCAGAAATGACACAAAAAGAATGTGTCTGGGTCCCCTCAGTTTTCCAAGTTAGCATGGCATGCTCCGTTGGGGAGCAAGGCCTTGAAGATAGCAATGCGGGAGGCACTCCCAGAGGTAAGCATGTGGGGCCAAGCTGCTGGGGAAATCCAAGAGAGGAAGCAGATGGCTCAAGCCACACTTTCACAGCAACTCACAATATGCCCCCCAACCCCTCAGAGTTGAAGGCTCCCTGGGGACCCCAGGAGGCAGAAGCCCCACTATGGCAGCTGTGCATGGATGCTCTGGACTCAAGACTTGGCTGCGTAGCTTCTGTTTACCCGTCAGCCAAGCAGGAAAATCAGGTTCACTCTGCAGCCCTTAATCTCTCTCTCTCTCTCTCTCTCTCTCTCTCTCTCTCTCTCTCTCTCTCTCTCTCTCTCTCCCCATCTCCTTTTCCAAGTCTTTTTGTTCCTGGTGTTATGCTTTCACCAACTAAGTGTCCTCCAGCTGTTCCAACTCTGAAATAAATTCCTAAGTAGGCCCCTCTCCTCTGTGGTGGGTTGTCGGTCTCAGGCCCTTTTTACATTTGTCCCCACCAGCAGGACACCCTTCTGGCAGAAGGAACCCAACAGGCAGCAGTTTCCAACCCCTCCCCCACTTCCAGCCATGGAGCCACTTAGGTGAGTTTGACAAGAGTGTTTTTCCTTTTTATAAGATTTCTAATTACCTGCTGTTCCCGGCCTTCTCTTTAATCAGCTTCCAAAACTCTGCGGGGAGCTACAGAACCCGAGAAAGGAGTCTGGTTCTCACCAGTGTGAGAGCAAGGCCTGTGGGTATCCTGGGATGTCATCAGCCGCTTTGCCATTATGGCTTTCCATAATTACAGAGAATGCCCAGAACTCCGAAGGAAGATCTGGCTTCTGTCTGTAGCCCCTGAGTGTCTCCACGTGTCTCATGGTCTTGACAGGCCTTCCATTTTACCCAGGGACTGTCACTGCCTGGTCATAGCATCACCAGCTGGCCTGCAGAAGACTTGTGACAACTTCAGATTCTGAGTCTCCTCCTAGGCTGCTCCAACACCCACACACGTCAGTCCCACATTTTCAGCCTTGCTTTGCCTTCTTGCCCATCCTAACCCACTGCACAACTGTTGGTTTCACAAGAATAAGTACATTGCACAGTCCTTGTGCTTGCCTGTTCTTTCTAGCCCCTCTCAGGCTTTACCTGTCCTGACATTTCCCCTTCCTACCGGTGTGCTTATGACCTCCCTCAAGCAGCAAGGGCCACCTATACACACTTGACCCTCAAATGCAAGAATTCTACATGACAGTGTCAAAACACGACAGTTATTGTGGAGTTCAGGACATGGCACCTTGGCTGAAGGAATTCATTTTGTCTTGTGTTTGAGATAAGGACTCATGTAGTTCAGCTGGCTTCAAAGTCACCATGTGATCGAGAGTGGCCTTAAAGTTTGGATCCTTCTGTCTGGACCATCTGAGTGCTTGGCTTACAAATATGCACTACTATATCCAGCTTCCGAGATGAAAGCACTTAAGAGACTTAGGTACAGGAAGGGGCTCGCTTGATTCCCTAACGCAGTTTCTAAACCTCACATGTGGGAACTGTTTTCTCTTTGCCCCTAGGAACATATCCCAAACATGAGGAATCTGAAGAGCTGACTTTAGTGGGTTCTGCCACTTTGCTACCCAAAGCTCTTATCCTTCTGACCCAGCACACTTTCCAAAGTGTTTATTCTTCATCAAACTTATTATAAAAAAAAAACAAAAAAACAAAACACTCATGGCTGTGAAGTATGAGGACCCGAGTTTGGCTCCTCACAGCCCGTGTGAAGAGCATGTGTGATAGTATGTGCTTGTGAGCACAGTGCTGGAGAAAAGGGAGACAGAGGAGGCAAACCCCTGGAGCTTCCTCCCTGGCCAGCCAGTCTAGACAAACTGATAAGCTTCAGGTTCTGTGAGACAACCTGTCTCAAAATAATAAATGCAAACACATCAAAAAGATCATCACCATGATCAAGATAGCTCTAGACCAGAGATGCAGGGATGGATCAATATATGCAAATCAATAAATGTTACAAATTACGTGAATGCACTCATGGGCAGAAATCAAACAGTCATTTAGATAGACATAGAAAAGACTCTTGGCAAAAATTCAACACCTTTCCATGTTAAAATTCTGGAGAAACTCAGAATAAAAGGAACATATTTCAACATAATAAAGGCTATAAACAACAAACCTATACCCAACATCATATTAAAGGGAGAAAAACTCATATAATTTTTCATCAAAATAAAGTCTACTTTTCCAACTGTTGTTCAATATGCTACTGGAAATATCAACTACAGCAAGAGAAGCAAATAAAAAGAATACAATTAGGAAGGAAGACTCTGAAGTGTCTTTATTTGCAAGTGATATGATTTTATACATAAGAAACCCAAGCACTTTAAGTGGCAAACACTGTCAGGAGTGTGTAGGATACAAAGTTAACACATAGAAATTAGTGACTTTCCTACATACTAACATACAGGGAAGGAAATCGGGGAATGAGTCCATCCATGGCAGTTTCAGACAAAACATCTCAGGATAAACCTAACCAAGGAGTGAAAGTCATCTATAGGGAAAAGTTTAAAATACCAAAGGAATGAATGGAAGCAGACACATGCTTATGGCCATTTGTGAAAAAGGCTATCCTACCAAAAGTAACCTATATATTAGTTTAATTCCAACTAAAACTCCAGACCATGTTTTGCAGAAATAAAATAAAACAAAATAAGACCTTATAATCCTATGAAAGACCCCAGAAAGCCAAAGCAATCCTGAGTCAAGAGAGCAGGGCTGAAGGCAGACCGCCATATCTGATTTAGTTATACCACCAAGCAATAAAGACAGCATAGTATGGGTGCAAAAACACACATAAATATCAATGGGTTAGAATAGAGGATCTAACCAAGTCATACAATACAGACACCCGCTGCATCACAAAGATGACTAAAATACTTATTGGAGAAAATATAGCATCTTCAACAAATGGGAAACTGGATATATGTATATAGGAGAATTAGACTAGATATATCCATAGGACTCTAAATGGAACATGGTTCTTGTTTGTTTGTTTGTTTTGTTTTTTTGGTTTTGTTTTGTTTTTCAAGACAGGGTTTATCTGTATAGCCCTGGCAGTCCTGGAACTCACGCTGTAGACCAGGCTGGCCTCGAACTCAGAAATCCGCTTGCCTCTGCCTCCCAAGTACTGGGATTAAAGTTGTGTGCCACCACCGCCTGGCCAGAACATGGTTTTTTTGTTTGTTTTGTTTTGTTTTGTTTTAAGATATTTTCTTTATTTACATGTCATACGATATCTCCTTTCCCAGTCTCCCCTCCAAAAAACCAAAAAACCAAAGCAACAACAAGAACAAACCCCTGTACCCTTCCCCCTCCCCCTGTTCGCCACCCTACCCTCTCCTTACTGGCCCTGGCATTCCTCTACACTGGGGCATAGACCCTTCACAGGGCCAAGGGCCTCTCCTCCCATTGATGACTGACTTGGCCATCCTCTGCTACACTATGCTGCTGGAGCCATGAGTCCTAGCATTTGTACTCTTTGGTTGGTGGTTTAGCTGGTGGGATTGCAAGCTGGTACAACTACTCTGGAAACTGGACATAGTTCTACCAGAGGACCCAGATATACCACTCCTGGGCATATAACCAGAAGATGTTCCAACATGTAATAAGGACACATGCTCCACCATGTTCATAGCAGCCTTATTTATAATAGCCAGAACCTGGAAACAACCCAGATGTCCCTCAACAGAGGAATGGATACAGAAATTGTGGTACATCTACACAATGGAGTACTACTCAGCTATTAAAAACAATGAATTTATGAAATTCTTAGGGAAATGGATGGATCTGGAGAATATCATCCTGAGTGAGGTAACCCAATCACAAAAGAACACACATGGTATGCACTCTCTGATAAGTGGATATTAGCCCAGAAGACCGGAATACACAAAGTACAAATCACAAACCACAAGAAACTCAAGAAGAAGGAAGACCAAAGTGTAGATACTTCGTTCCTTCTTAAAATGGGGAACAAAATACCTATGGAAGGAGTTGCAGAGATTAACTATGGAGCAGAGTCTGAAGGAAGGACAAGCCAGCCTGATATAGCTGTCTCCTGAGAGGCTCTGACAGAACATGGTTCTTAACATAAGACCAAAAACTCAGAAAATACTGGAGGAGAAAGCCAAGAGTACACTTCAACATACAGGCATAGGAAGGGACTTTCTGAATGGGAATCCATTTAGGAAATAAAGCCAATGATCAACAAATGGGACCGCATGATATCAAAAAGCTTCTATATAGCAAGTGAAACTGTCAAGTAAAGCAGTAGACTACAAATGGAAGGAAATCTTTGTCATCTATACAACTGGCAGAGAATTATATCTTGAAAGTAGGAAAGAAAAAACTTAAGAAACTAAATGCCTTAGTTAGGGTTTCACTGCTATTGAACAGATACCAGGACCACGACAACTCTTATAAGAACAACATTTAATAGGGGCTGGCTTACAGGTTCAGAGGTTCAGTCCATTATCATCAAGGTGGGAGTATGGCAGCATTCAGGCAGGCATGGTACAGGAGGAGCTGAGAGTTCTACATCTTCATCTGAAGGCTGCTAGAAGACTGGCTTCCAGGCAGCTAGGAGTATTAAAGTCCACACCCACAGTGACACACCTACTTCAACAAGGCCACACCTCCTAATAGTGACACTCCATGGGCAAAGTTTATTCAAACCATCACACTAAGCATCAAGAAAACTAACAACCCAGTGGAAAAAAGTGGGCCATGAAACTGAACCAAGATTTCTCAACTGAGAAATCGAGGGAGATGGTTCAGTGGTTAAGAACATTGCTGCTCTCACAGAGACCCGATGCCTTCATATCCTACTACAGAGATAAACACTTGCCCATCTATAGTCACTGCTGCTCTGTTCACAATAACTAGAAAATGAAATCTGCCTAGATGTCCATCGGCTGATGAACAGATACACAATGGGATATTAACTCAGCTGCAAAGAGTGAAGTTATGAAATTCATAGGAGCTGGAAAATGCTGGACTAAGAAAGATAAATACAAGTTTTCTTTTTCATGTACAGATCTTAGATTCAAATTTTTAGATTTGTTGCTTAGTCTTGGGTATCTGTAGAGGTCAAGAAACTAGGAAATGTCCATGAGGGTGGGAATTGGGGCTTTAAAAGAAAACAGAATGCAAGTGATGTGTAAGTAGCTAGGGAATCTGAGGATGGGGTGGGAGTCAGGGGATAAGGAGAGGATGAAGCTGGGGAAAATACTGGGAGGATTAACCAAACTGAAAGTGTATGAAAAGGCCTAAGGACATCCACTACTTTGTAAGCTAATTTTTAAAAAATTTAAAGAAGCTTAAATGGAGGTAATCATCAGGGGTAGATAATACTCTCCTATAAGCTATAGACTATTATTATTATAAACATAAAACAAAAAATAATGCCAGGCACAAGACACATCAGTATGACCCCCTAAACAATACAGGTTGTTGTCATTTTGGTTGCCCACCAGAAATCAATGGGAAAAGAAATAAATGTGCAACTAATCTGGAAACTGTCCTGTTGGCTAAATTTCATAGTTCTGGAAAGTCCAATATAGGCTTCTAGAAGAAAAGTCATCAATGGTCCATAGCTGAAATGGACCCTGAATTTATACCAGTTCTTCCAGCAAGGTATGCCAACTGCTGAAAATAGTAGCTTGAAAGTTATGGGGTGGGGTTGGAGAGATGGCTCAGCGGTTAAGAGCACTGACTCCTCTTCCAAAGGTCCTGAGTTCAAATCCCAGCAACATGGTGGCTTACAGCCATCCATAATGAGATCTGACACCCTCTTCTGAAGTGTCTGAAGACAGCTATAGTGTACTCACATATAATAAATAAATAAATCTAAAAAAGAAAAAAAAAGGTATGGGGTGAATCAACCTTTTTTTTTTATTATTATTATTATTGGATTTAAGGGCAAGAGGGAAGCCATGCCTGGTGCTGTAAACCAGGTCAAAACCCCAGGGCTAGGGAGGTCATGGGTCGTAGGCAACAGATGGGGACCTATTTGCTAAATGTTATAAAACTGCCTTCTAATATTCACATTAATTGCCATATACCATAGATCTTGCCCTTGATCCCAGAAGCTTCTTTTTGCAGTGGACAGAGATTCAAAATTAGCAAAAGTAGTAAGAATTAAGATTGTTTCATGTTGCCAGGTGACGGAGACAGGGGGATCTTTGAATATGAGGCCAGCCTGGTCTACAGATTGAATTCTAGAACAGCCAGGGCTGCATAGAGAACCCCTGCCTTGAAAAACCAAACCAAACCAATAAACAACAAAAACACCTCACAAGATTGTTGAACACTCATCTCTAAACAGGACATCAACTGAAAACCCCACCCTCAAGGCTCTGGGAACACCAGGGGAAATGGGAGAAATGGTTTTAAGATGTGCAGATTGGGGAGCTGCTGTGAAACACTGTGTTCAGGACACTACACAGTGCATGAGTTCTCTCATGAACTCACAGCAGCTATGTTTAGTCACCTGGGCTCAAACCAGTGACATTTCCAAAACGGATAGGAAGGGACACATGAGGCTCCACCCACTACCTGAGGAGCTATCTGTAGCTAATGGTGGCTGGGGAAGGGAGAGCCATTTCTCTTCAAGAGTGTAGTCAACCGACAAGTTGCCAGTGGGTCAGTAAATAACCTTACATCTCTGTGTGTCTGAGCAACAGTAATTAAACTCACTGGGTCGTTTTCTGTTTTGTTTTGTTTTTTTTTTTAAAGATATGAAAATAAGAGGAGAATGTATTGGGAAGAATTCCAGAGGAAGTGGCAAGGGAACAAAAGGCCAGATGATGTGATTCTGATCAAAATACAGTGTATACATGTATGAATGTGTCAAGGAATAAACTTTAAAAAAAAATTTTTTTTTTTTTTTTTTTTTTGGTTTTCGAGACAGGGTTTCTCTGTGTAGCCCTGGCTGTCCTGGAACTCACTCTGTAGACCAGGCTGGCCTTGAACTCAGGAATCCGCCTGCCTCTGCCTCCCGAGTGCTGGGACTAAAGGTGTGTGCCACCACCACCTGGCTTAAAAATTATTTTTTTAAGAAAGGTGAGAAAACAAAAGGTCTTTCAGAAAGATATCCAGCATCAGCCTCTTGTCTACACACACACACACACACACACACACACACACACACACACACACACAATCTATACACACAAAAACCACAACACAGAAATTCAGGTTTAACCATTCCCTCGGGTCTTCATTTCTTAGATTCTCCCTCATCACAGAAAGCTTACATGAAATAAATGTGTGATTTACTCTTGTCAGTCTGTCTTTTGCTACAGAGGACAAAAGGAAAGAGAATTTTCCTTCCCTGCAGGCACCTACGCAATAGACAATGCCTGTGAAGCTGTCATAGCATAGACTCTGTCAGTGTTCCTGGAGCTCCTGAAATGAGAGGTACAATGGCTGTTTTATACCTATTAGAATATCCTTGGGGATTCTCGGTAGTGATGGGGTTGATTTCCTCAGTGGCTAACAGTGGACCCTTGTCATCTGCACAAGCAATGAGTGCATCATGAGGTACCGTAACTATGGTAACCGTTGAAGAGCCATGTTTTGGGTTTCCGACATCTCACACACGTGTCACTTCTCTCTTGTTCTTGACATCAAGTCTGAGATGACTGGGTGAGATCCCAGCTCGTTCTCTGTTTCTGCCATCAGCACCACAGACCTAGACCCACTTAGAAGTCTGTCAGCCTCAGTTTCCTCAACTGTGGACCGGAATAAACAAATAATAGGACTGAATAGGACTTCTATGACAGTCAACTAGGACAACTGAGAAATGGAAAAGTTTGATAATGCAGCTCCTGGCATGAAGTCGGTGCACAGCAAATTGGTGGCTCTTATTATAATAACTAATTACTGTACCGCTGATTTGAAAGGATAAATATAGAATTGAAGCGTTGGCAGGCAGCAGGGGAACTGGGCTGAGAGAGGGGCTGATGACTTAACTGTTCCAGCCAGACCTCTTGAAACATCCATTTATTTTGGTTGGTTGTTGAATGTTGTCCATGTTGGTAATTGCTATGAACAATGGCTTCCCGTGACATTCTTGAGGCCCTTCTGTGATGAGAGAAGTATATCTTTTTATAACTCTTTCTGTAGTAAAGCCACACAAAACCTGAGCCCTTAACCTCCTAAAACTAGGCTGGCAGCGAGATGTTAATTACACGAAGTAATAAGACGGAAGGTAGTAACTCAGCTTCATTAACTACTTAAGTAACAGCTGGGAGAATTGACATCCTCGTTTGGATGGATATGTTTTAGTAAATTTTGTTGTGGAGGTAGACTCGAGAAAGAAATATGCACAAAACACAAAGGAATACTTCAATAATACATCACCAAGTGAGCATCCCTTTGTAACCATACAGTCAAGAAGTAAAACATCACTGTATTCAGAAGCCCATCATACCCCTTCCTGGTAAACCTTTCTCCAGAGCTATATTTAAGGCATGGTGGTCCCAGTCTTGTTGTCACTGGGTAGTGCTGGAACCTTTAAGGAGTGTGGCTTGGCAGTCCATTTTCAGTCAGGAGGTGTGCCCTCCCTCCCCCAGGAGCCTCCTACCTGCGCCCACCACACCACCCCCCCCCCACACACACACACAGAGGCTTTTTTCTTTTTTTTTCTTTTTCAACTGGACACTAGAAGAGCAGTTTTGTCCCACCAATCACTGTCACCACAATATTGCCTCATCAACATCCCCGAAGCACCATTGGGCTGAAACCTCCAAAGCCACCAGCAGAAATGACCTCTTCCTCTAGAAGTCAGCACTGCCAATTGGCACTCTCAGACATTCATCGTAATGATGGAAAGTTAATTAACCCTGTATGGTTTGGTTTCATTTGAAATGTATGCTATTGTGCAACCATCTCAACGTTCCAGTTTTACAGCCTTTCCACCGCTCTAAACAATGCCCTATGCTGAAGGACAGCCTTGGTCCTGGGCAAGCACTCCGGAATGTTTTCTCTCTGGAGAGCTTTGCCACTGCTAACCAGAATTCTCATTTCAATGGGAGAACACAAGCATTGCCTTCTGTGTGACATGCGGCTTTTTAATCACAAAGTCTGTCGACGAGCATTTCCCAAACGTGGCATGTGACACAGCGTTAGATGGTATACACACAACTGTGAGATAGCCTGATGCATGTTTTTAGTAAGTAAAGGGGGAAATTTTTATAAACTCTAAAGGGAAACTAGTTGGTTAAGTGTTTCTGATAAGATATATGAACTAACTAGCAGATGGGGACTATGGTATCACAGACAGTACTGTTAAATTTGGAGTGTGTTTTAAGGTTAACATAAAAAAAAAAAAACCATGGACTGGCAAGATGGCTCAGTGGTTTAGAACACTGACTGCTCTTCTGATGGTCCTGAGTTCAAATCCCAGCAACCACATGGTGGCTCACAACCATCCATAATGAAATACAATGCCCTCTTCTGGTGTGTCTAAAGACAGCTACAGTGTACTTAGATATAATAATAAATAAATCTTTGCTGGGTGATAGTGGCGCATGCCTTTAATCCCAGTGCTTAGGAGGCAGAGGCAAGCGGATTTCTGAGTTCGAGGCCAGCCTGGTCTACAGAGTGAGTTCCAGGTCAGCCAGGGCTACACAGAGAAACCCTGTCTCAAAAAACCAAAAAAAAAAAAAAACCAAAACCATGATGGCCGGGCATGGTGGCGCACACCTTTAATCCCAGCACTTGGGAGGCAGAGGTAGGTATATCTGTGAGTTCCAGGCCAGCATGGTCTACAGAGCTAGTTCTAGGACAGTCAGGGATACACATGAAAAACCTGTCTCAAAACAAATCGACAAAAAAGAAACATGATGAGTATCAAGCCAGATAGAAAATGAGATATAAATTTTTCTACATGTGACTAGTGCCAGTAGAACAGCAAGCTTCCATTAAGCAAGAGAAACTGTTTCTATGAGCCTTGGAATTGTGCACTTATCAATACATAGCCCTTAAAACATAATCCAAACTTTGTGTCCACTGAGATATTTTGACATTTTTCACTAAGTGCCTTCTATGTGCTAGAAGTTAGATAAATGTTCATTTAAAAATTTTACTTAAATGTCATTTTATATTTATATTATAAATAGTTCTTAAAGTAAATTAATGATGCAAATCAACTATGAAGTTTGGCATATTAGCTCATGTCTATAATCTTAGTATTCAGGAGATTGAGGCAGGAGGATTGCAATGAGTTTGAAGCCAGTCTAGACTTTACAGTAAGCTCTAAGACAGCCTAGGCATTACTGTAAGATCTTGTCTCAAAAAAGTGTGTGTGTGTGTGTATGTGTGTGTGTGTGTGTGTGTGTGTGTGTGAGAGAGAGAGAGAGAGAGAG
>NW_022196892.1:557219-558718 GCF_008632895.1 Mastomys coucha | reverse complement strand
TGTAGCTGTGGTGTGTGTGTGTGCGTGTGTGTGGTACGTCTGTGGTGTGTGTGTGTAATATGTCTGTGGTGTGTGTGTGTGTGTGGTATGTCTGTGGTGTGTGTGAGAGAGAGAAAGAGAGAGAGAAAGAGAGAAATGTGGTGTGTGTGTGTGTGGTATGTCTGTGGTGTGTGTGTGTGTGTGTGTGTGTGTGTGTGTGTGAGAGAGAGAGAGAGAGAGAGAGAGAGAGAGAGAGAAATGTAGTGCGTGTGTGTGTGGTGTGTGTGTGGTATGTCGGTGGTGTGTGTGTGTGAGAGAGAAAGAGAGAAAGAGAGAGATGTGGTGTGTGTGTATGTGGCATGTGTCTGTGGTGTGTGTGTGTGTGTGTGTGTGGTGTGTCTGTGGTGTGTGTGTTTGTCTTTGTGGTGTGTGCTTGTGTGTGTGTGTGTGTGTGTGTGTGAGAGACAGAGAGAGAGAGAGAGAGAGAGCAAAAGAGAGATAATGCGTGATGTGGTGTGACTGTGTGGTATGTGTCTGTGGTGTGAATGTGTCTATGTGGTGTGTGTGTGGTGTGTATGTGTTTGTATGGTATGTGTATGTGTGTGTGTTTGTGTTTTGGGGAGCTAGGGAGATTGCTCAATGGTTATAGTGCTTGCTATGTATGCCACATGAATGCCAGGTGTCTGTGTGTGTAGGCCTGCTTATAATTCCAATCTCAAAAGTCAAAGACAGAGGATCCTGGAAAATAAGCTGCCTAGCACAATTAGCTATATGAAGCTCTGGGTTACTGAGAAACCTTGCCTCAATTGAATAAACTGGAAAAGCTATTAGAGAATGACTCCTGATACCATCTTACACTTCTACATGCACACACATGTGTGCCTACACTCATACAAAAACACAAATACAACATGGAAACCACGCACACACACACACACACACACACACACACACACACACACGAAAAATAATAATTGAAAAGAAAATGTCAAAGAAGCCTTAGAAACATGACAAAGTGCTGGGCTGTCCCTTCCACAATCCAGGCACTGAAAAGGATGAAGAAGCATACAGGAGAGAACACTGACCCTCAGAGAGTAAGGCAGATGCTGAGAAGTGGCCGGGTAAGAATATCAGTAATAGTAAAGCATGAGGAACAGTCACCAGGACACGCAGTCACAGGCAGCAGAACATGGTCACATACACTCAGGGGCCACTACCACAAAGACTCTGGGCTAATAAGAGGAACCATAGTGCAGGGATGTGAAAGAAAATGGGTTTGACTGATGATGGATTTGGCTCCAGGAGATAGCATTTTGGAGGAGAGTAGAAGGCTGTGACAGTTCAGCAGAATCAGAAGCAAACCGGAGGGCTGCATATTCCAGCATCCCTCAGGCCGCCCACTAGCTCGTGCAGAGTGATAAAGAGCAAAGAGTTGGTGACAAGATTGGAAGGGCTAGTATCAGTCTTGACCACCCGCAAACAACTACAGATTACTGGACATAATGAAAAAAAAAAAAAAA
>NW_022196892.1:555445-557000 GCF_008632895.1 Mastomys coucha | reverse complement strand
AGAGAGAGAGAGAGAGAGAGAGAGAGAGAGAGAAACACAGAGAGAGAAACAGAGAGAGAGAAACAGAGAGAGAGAGAGAGAGAGAGAGAGGGACAGTGAGAGAGCAGAGGTGAAGAGAGGCATTGATACTTAGCCTACTTTGATAAAAGGATGGATTGATAGGTGGATAGATGTTGGAAAACATGGAAATTCATTCCTATGGCATAAGAAGTTCTAACATTAAAGTTGTCTTAGATATTTCCCTAATAAAAATTAGGTGAAGCATCTCAAACAATTTACTAAGGTCCCCTGCCACCTCCCCACACATATGTAGCAGCTGGGCAGCTTGGTCTTCATGTGGGTCCCAAAAAACTGGAGCGGGGCTATCCCAAAAGTTGTTGCTTATCCATGGGATATTCTAGCTGGCCTGCCTTGTCTGGCCTCAGTGAGAAAGGATGCACCTCACTTTATAGAGATTTAAAGTGCTAGGGTGGCGGGATACCCAGGGGAACCCCACCTGCTTAAAGAAGAAGGAAAGGGATGATGTAGGGAAGGATTGGGGGAGGGGGGAGGCCACGGGAGGGGTGGCCAGGGGGAGGGGCAGTAAGTAGGATGTAAAGTGAATAAATAAATAAATTAATAATAAATAAATAATTTTTAAAAATACTCCCTTGTCTATCAGCTTTCTTTTTACAGGTAACAAGCATGCTTTCTATGTATCCCTGAGAAGTGACCTTACTTCTCTTCCACAGGCTTATTCCAATAAACCAATCACTTCCTCTACAAGAGCTAAGAGGGAGGCAGCTCATCGTCTTGATACTCTATGGCCTGCTTGTTCCTTGAAGACTCCATACTCACTCTGTTCCCAAGTACAATTCCCATGTGGCATGCAGTACCTGATCCCCAAGCCTAGGTGACTAAGAAATGCTTACCAATCTCACCTGTCAGGGGCAGCCATTGTGTGTTTGGGCATTCTAGTGTCTTCAACAGGAATCTACTCACTCACAGGTTAGATGATAAACTCATCCACAATCCCGGGTTTTTGTGCTAACAGAGACTGGATTTTGGTCAAGCTATCCTTACCAGCATGACCTAGGAAGCAGCCCTCTCCTCCCAGGCTCAGAGACATGTCCTACTTGTTCTAATTCCATGTCACTGATCCTGTTGGGCTGCAGCAGAGGATGAGGTTCTCTCATTAAAGTCTTAGTGAGACCCAGTGGATGGCTTCTGGGAATGATTCTTCAGGTTCTTAAAAGGGGAACACCAACATGAAAGAGTATCTCTCTGTGTGTAAAGTAGCCCTCTTATCTGAGGTCTCATTGTCTTCAAGCAACCATGTCTAAAAATACTAAACAGAAAATTCCAGAAATGAACATCTCATAAGTCTTAAATTGCTGCTATTCTGAACATGAAACTTGGTGTTTCTCTGACCTGCATGAGTCACAAACCCAATGTCCAAGTGCTGGGATTAAAGGAGTGTGTCCTATACCCAGCAGCTTTCTCTTCTTCTCCTTTTTCATTCTCTTTAGAGAAGATAATAACACCAGCCTCTTACAGTTTTTTGGTTTTTTGTTTT
>NW_022196892.1:549520-555435 GCF_008632895.1 Mastomys coucha | reverse complement strand
TTTTTTTTTTTGTGAAACATTTGATGTGCATACAAAATTTAATCCCAGAACTCGAGAGGCAGAGACAGGTGGGTCTCAGTGAGTCTGAGGCCAGCCTGGTCTACATAGAAAATTTCAGGACAGCCAGAGCAGAGAAACTTGTCTCCAACAACAACAACAACAGCAACAAACAAACAAACAAAAGTCCCACAAAACTATCTGTAATGCAATACAGATGATTCCACTATTAAGGTGTTTGCTGTGAAATCCTGAGGATCAGAGTTCAAATCCCTGCACTTACAGAACAAGCCAGACATCCTGCGAACACTTCTAACCTTCTCTTAGAGAAAGACAAGCACGAGAGGGTGGCAGGAGCTGACTGACCTCTTGCCTAGCTGCAAAAATACAAGTTCTGGCTTCTGGGAGAGACTTGTCTCAAAGGAATAGGCAGAAAGTGATAGAGGGGAACACTTGATGACCTCTTGTGGTGTCTGCATGCACATGCACAAGTTCAAACAACCACACCCACACATGTGCATATATATATATATATATGTGTGTGTGTGTGTATGTGTATATAATATATATATACACATACATATATGTGTGTGTATGTATATATATGTATATATGTCTATGTATACATATATACATAGACATGTATATATGTCTATGTGTATGTATAAGTATATGTGTGTATGTATATATATACAGTGTACACATACACAAATAAGTAAATATGTACTTTTACATAGGACCAGTGAAATGGGTATGTAAGCCTGACAACCTGAATTCAAGCCCTAGGCCCATGGAAAAGGAGAAAAAAGACTCCTTCACACACACACACACACACACACACACACACACACACACGCATACACGCACACGCATACACACACGCACACATTTTTAAAATAAAATGAAAATTAATGTAAAGTTGCTTGAGCTATGCGATCAATTAATCAATTAGCAGCATTTATTGAGCTTGTAGCACTGGCCCGGCAGCTGTGAGGACTGATGGGAAGTGTGCTTTATTGTCTACAGAGCAAACAGCAGGACAAGATGAGACTAGCCATCAAAATGGAATTTTAAAGCCCCCTAGTACGTTGACAGCTCCAGTAATTTAATGACTTTTAAGATGTACCCACACTGCTTATAAATAGGACTTGGACTCTGGACTCAGGAAGCCTAGAGTTCAAACCCAAGCTCTCTCCACTTGCATATGACCTTGAATGAGTTCCTTATCCTATGGAGCATCAATTTTCTGTTCTACAAAAAGGAAATAATATTTCATTCAAAAGGCTACAGCTTCAGGTCCAGATTAGACTCAGCAGATATTACCAAATATTACTTTTTTATCTTCATGCATGAGTATAGATGCACATGCACAGTTAACCAAGTGTGCACATGTCCAAGACACCCTTGAATGCTGCTCTTCCTTAGACCACCCACCTCTGGTTTTTCAGAGAGGGTATCTGGAGCTCACTAATTAGGCTAACTGGCTGGCTAGCAACCTCCAAGGGCCCACCTGTTTCTGCTTCCTCAGCACTAGGATTACAAGTACACACTACCACCTCTGGCTGTGTGTGTGTGTGTGAATTGTGTAAATGTGTGCATTAATGTGTGTGTGTTTGTGAGTGTGTATGTGTGTTAGTGTGTGAGTGTGCCTTGTGAGTGTGTTTGTGTGTGTGTATGTGTTAGTGTGTGTGTATTAGTGAGTGTATGTTAGTGTGGGTATGCTGGTATGTGTGAGTGTGAGTGTGTGTGAGTGTGTGTGTGAGAGAAAGTGTGTTAGTGTGGAAGTGCATCTGAATATGTGTGTGTGTTAGTGTGTGTATGTTAGTACGTGTGAGAGAGTGTGTTAGTGTGTGTATGTGAGTATATGTGTGAGTGTGTGTGAGTATGTGAGTGTGTGTAAGTTTGTGTTAGTGTGTATGTTAATGTGTGTGAATGAGTATGTGTATGCGAGGGTGTGTCAGTGTGTGAGTGTGTGAGTGCATGTGTGAGTGTTATGGGATCAGAACTTGGGTCCTGTGGTTGCACACTGAGTGCTTTACCAACTGAGCTAACAGCCACTTAAAAGATAATTTACTGTTGTTTTAAGTAGATATCTCCAAGGCCCTATCTAGAAGCACAGAGCTGGCATCAAAGGGAGAGCTGGCACCAGACTTGGATCATGGTGGAAGGTGTTGCTCCACACTGCTGGTTCTTTCTGGGTTTGCCTTCCTCACTTCCAACGAAGAAGAAAGCTATGCCAGCCATGGTGGCCCACATCTCAATTTTACAGCACATGGAAAAATGAGGCAGAAGAGTGAAGGGCAATGCAAGGCCAGCACCTAGGCTGCATGCTGTGTTAGAGACTACTATCCTTGGCTACATAGCAGGACCTGGAGGGCGGGGAGGGAGGGAGGAGGGTGCAGCTCTAGGACACTGTCTAGAGTTGGAAGCCTGCATCTGGTGTTCCAAGCAGCATCTGAGTAGCCTCAGAAGGGCAGGGATGCATCAGGGACCCTGGAGCCCAGAAGCCCACTGAAGAGACACTTCAACTGGACTGATCGGTTGATCGCATAGTGGACTGATGATCCTAAGAGAACGCCTTCTTCTTCCCTTCCCCGGCCTCACCTCACTCCCAGGGCTATGCGAAACCCACATGTGTGCGTACACAGAGGAAAGCCCTCAGTCATAGTTCTCACTAGCAGGTCAGCATAGTGAGCAGACTAGCAAGGCGGAGGCCCGCTCGGAGTTCGGCACTAGAAAAGCAAGCTTTGTTTCTTACCAGCTGGAGATGCGGACTGGGCTTCAGATCCGTTTCCACTAAGTAGGAAGGATTCCAAGTTGCTTGTTCCAGGAGACAGGATGGGTAACACACCCCAGCGTGGAGTAGCAGAGCACATGAAGTCACTGACTGGTCACTAGGAGAGTGAGTGTCCTAGCAGCCTGGCCCAAGAGGTTGCTGGTGTGGGCTTGAGCACAGACAAAGAAACAGGAGAGCAAGAAGGGGGAAAAAAAAAACCAAAAAACCCTACTGCTGTTTGCTGCAGTTCACACTCAAGCCTTATTAATCGCTGAGACTGGAGTTAGCAGCTCGAGTTTAGCAATTAAAACTGTGAGGCAGCTACACCTTCTCTTGTTTAAAGTGAGGAGGGCATGCGGCTTGTGAAGCTGTGGATTTGACACCGCAGCCTTCTGTACAAACATCTGACTCCATCTGAGCGCACGGGGTGGCTTGCTCAGGTTTCACCATTAACCCCCAAGCCTGCTGTGAACGTCTGTCCCTTCCCAGAAGCAAACCCGAATAAAGCAAATCTCTTTAAAGCAGGACCAACAGCCCTTAAGCCCCAGTTTATGAAGGTTCAGGCCCCAGAGGAGGCCCTGTGCTCCACTGATGCGCTGTGAGGGCTGAGCAGCCAGAAGCTAGAGATCAGTGTGCTCATCACCATGACATTTACATGCTGAGAACCCAGGGGAATGGGTCTGTGAGATAATAGACCTTTTTGTTGAGCAAAACCTGGGATATGTTCAAGTCCCTGAAACGAAATGGTTCCTTTCTCTGCAGCCTAGTTGAAGTCTATCTGAAAGGTCAAAGGTCAGAGCAGGGGAAAAGCTCTTGCTGCAAGGACAGTTTCAGGGCTTGCAGGGCCCACTGTGGCATCTTATGCATTAGTAAATTCAGGTCAAAAGGGAGCTAGGAAACCCCAACCAAATAAGTCACATTGCAGAGTGGCCGATGTTACTTGAAAGCCTCTGTGGTTCTGTGGGTCATGATGGGATGCATCAAACATGCTCCAATTACTTCTCACCACCATCTGGAAGCAGGGGTATGATGCTCTCCAAGTCAGTGGGACAAGTCCATAAAGCCCTTGGTAATATTTGTAGGAGATCAGTATATGTCACCCCAAACACAAACCTTTAGCATAAAGACAGTGGTGATGGAGACAATTGACAAGAGGCAGATGTGGGGGAGCTCTTGTGCTTGCTCTGCTTGCCTGAAAGCAGGTTTACAAAGGCAAAAGGTAGCTCACCCCAGGGAGATCAAAGGCAGCATTCAAGACAACTTTAGATTGTTCCTGGCCTGGCAATGGCGCCAAGGAATCTATATCTTAGTTAGGGTTTTCGTGCTGTGAACAGACACCAGGACCAAGGCAACACTTGTATAAGGCAACATTTAATTGCAGCTGGCTTACAGGTTCAGAGGTTCAATCCATTATCATCAAGGTATGAGCATGGCAGCATCCAGGCAGGCATGGTGTAGGAGGAGCTGAGAGTTCTACACCTTGTTCCAAAGGCAAACAGAAGACTGACTTCCAGGAAGCTAAGAGAAGGGTCTCAAAACCCACTCTCAGTGACCCACTTCCTCCAACAAGGCGGCAGCTACTCCCACAAGGCCACACCTCCTAATAATGCCACTCACTCCCTGGGCCAAACATCAAAACAACCACATTTCACCCCCTGACCCCATAGGCTTGTTCAAACACATGAGTCTGTTGGCCCCATACCTAGTCATAGCATAGTACAAAATACACTTAGTCCAACTTCAAAAGTCCCATAGTCTATAGAGTCTTAACAATGTTAAAAGTTCAAAGTCGCCGGGCAATGGTGGCACACACCTTTAATCCCAGCACTTGGGAGGCAGAGGCAGGCAGATTTCTGAGTTCGAGGCCAGCCTGGTCTACAGAGTGAGTTCCAGGACAGCCAGGGCTATATGGAGAAACGCTGTCTCGAAAAACCAAAAAAAAAAAAAAAAAAAAAAAAAAAATTTTTTTCAAAGTCTCCTCTGAGATTCGTCCAATCATTTAACTGTAATCCCTTATAAAATCAACATCAAAAAGCAGATCATATATCTCCAGAATCAGTATATTCATTACCATTCCAAAAACCAGCCTGACAAACTCCATGTCCATTGTTAAAGCACTCTTCAGATCTCCAGCCTCTTTTATCCTTGTTGACTGCTATTGGCAGATCTGGACTCTGCAGCCACAAACTTTGTTCTCTTGGGCTGGTCCCACTTCCTGTTAGCAGCTTTCCTAAGCAAGTATCCTATGACTCTGACATCGCTAACATCTTGGAGTATCCAAGGCAACTTCAACTTCACAACTTCTTGTTCCATTGTCTGGGATCCACACATCATGTGTCATCTTCTAGGATCCTCCAAAAGGCTTGGGTCATTTCTCCAGCTCTGCCCTCTGTAGCACTCTAGGCTCTGGTTGACTCCACTCTACTGCTGATGCTATTCTTGGTAGGCATCCCACAGTATTGGCATCTCTAACAGTATTGGGTTTTCTGTTGCATCTAGGCTTCACCAATAGCTTCTCATAGGCTCTCTTCATGGTGCCAAGCTTCAACTTCTTTGCATGACCCTTCTTTACTGGGCAGAACAATTACAACTGAGGCTATACCTTAACCAATGGTCTTCCCTGGCCTCTCACAGGGCCAAACCTCAGCTGATCTCAAACCCCTTCATGCCTTCAAGACCAGGACCTCCTGGCTGACTCTTGTACATTACCAAGTCCAGGTACCAGCATGAGGTACAACCTTGGCTATCTCTGGAACATAGCTGCTTTGTGCTCTCAGAAAACACTCC
Source organism: Mastomys coucha (assembly GCF_008632895.1). Taxonomy (NCBI): domain Eukaryota; kingdom Metazoa; phylum Chordata; class Mammalia; order Rodentia; family Muridae; genus Mastomys; species Mastomys coucha. The sequence continues at coordinate 549,875 of NW_022196892.1, read as the reverse complement.
CCAGATTTTACCTCAATGATGCTGCTCTCTTCTTAATCACTGCTAATCTCTTAGCTTCAGCTAACCAGCATCAGTTGTCCCAGTAGTCCCTTCTATTCGTGACTCAAAAGCCAGAGCCACTTGCTCGAAGGTCATAGATAAGCTAGTCTTTATTTGCCATGGATTTACCTTCCCGTGAGTCACCATGCCCAGAGATGACTCCTTCCTTAGTCCTGTTACTTCTCCAATTTTTTTTAAAGATTTATTTATTATTATAAATTAGTACACTATAGCTGTCTTTAGACGCACCAGAAGAAGGTGTCAGATCTTGTTACAGATGGTTGTGAGCCACCATGTGGTTGCTGGGATTTGAACT
>NW_022196892.1:547295-549277 GCF_008632895.1 Mastomys coucha | reverse complement strand
AATCAGACCCTGACTAGTTAGAGCCTCATTCCACTGATTTATGATGTTTTATACAAATATCTAAACCTTAATTCCCATTGACAACTGATGCTGTAAAATCTACCAAACAAGATAGGGAGACGCCGACTGTCCAAATGTGGACCCCACACAATGGTGCGTAAGACCAAGCCACTGTCTCTAATGGCTATGGAAGAACCCACATTCTCGGAGAATTTGCCAGCTGCATATATCTCTCCTTAAAGAAGTCTGCGTGTGTGTGTGTGTGTGTGTGTGTGTGTGTGTGTGTGTGTGTGCGCGTTTACACATGTGGATTTGGGTTAATGTACATATGTGGGTGTTTGCACATGTGGGTTTGGGTTCATGTACATGTAGGGGTTGCACATGTGGATACAGGTTCATGTACATGTGGGGATGTTTGCACATGTGGGTACAGGTTCATGTACATGTGTGTGGAATCCAGTGGTCAGTATCAGGTGTCATCCTTGGTCACTCTCCACATTATTTATTTTCACTTGTGTGGTATATGTACATGTGGGGGTTGCACATGTGGGTTTGGGTTCATGTACGTGTGGGGGTGTTTGCACATGTGGGTACAGGTTCATGTACATGTGTGTGGAGTCCAGTGGTCAGTATCAGGTGTCATCCTTGGCCACTCTCCACATTATTTATTTTCACTTGTGTGGTGTATGTACATGTGCGTACAGATGCTCATGGAGGTCAGAAGAGGGTGTTGGATACCCTGGAGGTGGAGTTATAGGCGGTTGCAAGTCACTCAGTTTGGATGCTGGGAACTTAAGTTTTTTGGGAGAATAGCATGCACTCTTAACCATATAAGCGTCTCTCCAGCCCCATTATCCTCATTTTTTGAGACCCTGTACCTCCCTGAGCTGTAAGCTCATTGGATTGTTCATTGGTGGCCAGTGAGTTCTAGGAATCTACCTGCCTCTCCCTACCAGCGCTAGTGATAGAGACACACAGGCCCAGTTTTAACTTAGCTGGTGGCGGCCTGAATTCTCATCCTTGTGCTTGTGCCAAAGTGGCCTCTTAGTCCCTGCAGTGTATGTCTCTAGTAAATCTCTTCTACACTGAACTAGCCCTGCACAGACTTTTAACCCCAGGATCTTACTCTCATTACCCTTGCCATTCCCTTCAGGATAAGAATGTATAAGGCAGAATTCAAAGCCCCTCTGAGAGTTATACCTGCCCTTGCTTCCAGTGTATGTATGTATGTATGAAATATCTCAGTTAATAAACTTGTATTTGGGTTTCTCTTTTTAACTTGTTTTTGTTGCAGGGATTTACTCCAATAAGAATTTAGGGAGATTTGGGGAAGAGGATCATTTTTTTCTTCCTTATGTGCCCAATCTGCCCCTAGTTCTGCCTCAAGAGCACATGATTCTGACAGAGGTTGTGTCCTAATGAATAGGCTCCCTACTGACCAGTCTGCTCATGATCAGTTTGCATGGTGAAGTTTATTCAAATTTAAGCTTTTCAGTTTGTGTGCTCTACCCCTCAGCTTTTGTTTGTTTATTTACTTGGTTGGATCTTGTTGTAGTTTTAAGACAGAATCCCAGGCTGACCTCCAAGTTGTGACCTTCCTACCTCTAACTCCCAAGCCTTTAGATTACACACACATGCCACCATACTTGGCCTGCCCTATTATTTTCCTTATTATTTTGTTTTGGATTCATCAGCCAACGTTTTGGCATTTTTAAGGGTTTAAAAATTAATATGTTCTAAGGTTTTTTCCCTCTTAGATGTTATATTTCTGATTAAGTATTTATGCAATGCATTGCTTCTATAAAAGATGAAATCATTATTTATTGCCGTGGGAGGCTTTTTGATGATCTGCCTACCTTCAAACACAACACAAATGACTGTTTTGCAAGTATATGAAAAGTTTTTTTTTTCTAAAAGATGCATATTTACAGGAAGGTAACTCTCCCTGGGTCTTATGTTTTTATATATATATATATATATAT
>NW_022196892.1:537134-547285 GCF_008632895.1 Mastomys coucha | reverse complement strand
ATATACATACATATATATATAATTTAGAAAGTAATCCCAGATTTCAAATATAAATTTGTTTTGGTGAACAACAGATTTGACTTTAGTAATGGGACAAAAAAACCCAGTTCCTAACAATTAATTGTAGCTGACATATGGTTACAATAGATGAGAATTGCTGTACCAGGGCTAAAGGTGAAGATTAGGGTTAGGGTACTTGTACAAGATGCTGGACCCAATCCCCAGCACCACAAAAAAAATTCTTCAAGACAAAGTCTACTCTTTATTTGCTACCTTATCTTTAGCAGCCCAGAGTAGATGCCTTTTGAAGAATGACTGAATGGTCCTGTTAGGTAGTGTTATTGCTATCACCTCAGATGTTCAGGTGAGGAAAGAGACTTAGCAGCCATCTTCTCATGAACACCAGGAAGCACAAAATGGCCTGGAGTCAGGATGCAATGAGAAGACCAAACCTAAGGATAATAGGTATAGAAGAGAGTGAAGACCTCCAACTTAAAGGGCCAGTAAATACCTTCAACAAAATTATAGAAGAAAACTTCCCTAACCTAAAGAAAGAGTTGCCCATGAACAAACAAGAAGCCTAAAGAACTCCAAATAGACTGGACCAGAAAAGAAATTCCTCCTGTCACATAATAATCAAAACACCAAATGTACTAAACAAAGAAAGAATTTTAAAAGCAGTAAGGGAAAAAAGGCAAGTAACATATAAAGGCAGGCCTATCAGAATTACGGTAGACTTCTCACCAGAGACTATGAAAGCTAGAAGATCCTGGGCAGATGTCATACAGACCCTAAGAGAACACAAATGCCAGCCCAGGCTACTATACCCAGCAAAACTCTCAATTACCGTAGATGGAGAAAACAAGATATTCCATGACAAAGCCAAATTTACACAATATCTTTCCACAAACCCAGCCTTAGAAAGGATAATAAATGGAAAACATCAACATAAGGAGCAAAACTACACCCTAGAAGAAGCAAGAAAGTAATCTTTCAACAAATCCTCACAAACCTAATTCCACCTCGTACAAAAAAGACAACAAGAAGTAACAATTACTTTTTCTTAATAGGATAATTATTATTACCAACCTATCCTAATCGTTTGAAATCCAAAAATATGAGAAATTAAAAATGTATCGACTGTCATCCAATAGTCTCTCAAATTTGGTAATTGGAGAAATAGGTCCAATATTATACAATCTATATACACTTTCAGCTTGTTTGTTTGTGACAGTATCTTGTTCTGTACAACATAATGGTCTTGAAATCTTGTTTCTCTTATCTCAGCCTCTCTATTAGCAGTATTGTTTATTTCATGTTTTTACATTATTCTATGGTTTTCAGAACAGTTTACAAATTTTAAAATATTTATATACCCAAAGGAAATGTAGACAATTAAATTGGGAGGTGGCTTATAAGAGAACAACAAAGAGTGAAACTGAATGTTTTGCTTGACGTTTGTAACTCTTGTATCAAGTTACCACAGTAAGAGTCAAGATTTTAAGCTCTACTATATACAAAACAAACAAACAAACAAAAACATTTTATATATGTTCATTTAAGAAAATATTAGTAGGGATGTATTATTTTGAAATATACAGTTAATATGTGTGGAGTTATTTAAAATTTATATTGAGAAAAACGTATGTATTTTCAGTATTGTAGACAATTATCTACATAAGACTGTTAAATTGATTGTTGTTTTATATCAAACAATTTTTATAATACTCATTTCTATTGTTATAATGGATTTGTTTTTGTTTTTGTTTTTCGAGACAGGGTTTCTCTGTGTAGTCCTGGCTGTCCTGGAACTCACTCTGTAGACCAGGGTGGCCTCGAACTCAGAAATCCACCTGCCTCTACCTCCCAAGTGCTGGTATTAAAGGCATTGTTATAATGTTTTATAAATTTTAAAGAATATTACAAAAAAGATATTGTAGGTATTGAAGGGGAGGTCTATGGGAGGAGTTGGGGTACAAAAGGAAAACAAGAATGTGATTTAATTCTCTTTACTTAAAATATGCTTTTAAATGTTAACAAATTCAGATAAATTGAAATCATGTAACTTTTCTCATTATAATGGAATAAAACTTAAAAAAAAAAGCTGGGCAGTGGTGGCGCATGCCTTTAATCCCAGCACTTGGGAGGCAGAGGCAGGTGGATTTCTGAGTTCGAGGCCAGCCTGGTCTACAGAGTGAGTTCCAGGACATAGGGAAAACCTGTCTCGAAAAACCAAAAAAAAAAAAAAAAAAAAAAAAAAGAAAACTTAAAACAACAACAAAAAAGACCTGGAGTCCAGACTCCTAACACAGGTAAGTGCTCTGGCCTCAGGCTTGTGCTCTAAACAGAAAAGCCTGGTGTTACACAGGAGAATGGCTGACCAGAATTCAAAGACCATTTGAATGTGAGACCAAGAGTTGGGGGGTGAGGAGTAGGATTCACAGGAATAGTTCTCTGTATGGGCTGGTTCTGAAGTGACTAAGATCCCTATACGGTTTTATTCCTGGGAATTTGGGGCATAACATTCCCAAATTAGCCTCAGCTTCAAAGGGCACCTTGGGAGAGACCTCAAGCCTGGGTCAGAGGTCAAGGAAACAGCCAGGTGACCGAGAGTGTTCGTCTGGACTATGCACTAGAAGCTTAGCATGATGGTGAGGAGATGACCATTTTCCGAAGCCAAGAGCAAAGCACGAGACCTTACAGGCAAGCAAAGAGTTCCCCTTCCTTTTCCCCTCTTTCTCTTCTTTGCTAAGATACATCAAACTGAGTTTCTTAACAAAGTAGAAGTGTCTCAGTTCCTCATGTGCCTCTGGCCTAGTGCCACTGCTCACAGTAGTCAATAACATTTTGTATAAAAAGAAAACTGTGGCTGGGAATGAAAATGGTACAGACTCTGGAACAAAACTTGGCAGTTTCTCAAACAACCAAGCGCACACTCATCCTACAGCCTGGCGAGTGTACTTGGGCATTTATCCCAGAGAAACAGAGACTTATGTTCACACAGAAACCTGTACAGGACTGTTTGTAGCAGCTTTTTTGGTACTAGCTTTAAACTGCCAACAACCCAAGAATTCTACAGCAGGTAAATGATTAAACCGAAGTATATCCACAGCGGGGAGTATGTAGCATCCAACAAAGAGAAGAAACAAACTGATGTCATAAAAGCCAACCACATTGTTCTCCATGGGAAAAGCCAGCCACATACAATGTGCACTTACATAATATTCTCAAAATAACAAACTGATGGAGTTAGATAACTGATTGACATTTTCCAAGGTCAAGAAAAGCAGAGGAAAGATGAGAATTACTATGCTGGGACAGCATAAAGGAGATGTCTGTGCTGACTGAATACTTCCGTTTCTCCTCTTCCTCCTCCTCTCCCCCATCCCCTCCCCCTCCCTCTCCCTCTTCTTCTTTCTACACTTTATTTTGTGGTGTGGGTGTGTGCACACGTGTGCTCCTGTAACGGAGAGGACAATCTGTGGGGGTCAGTTCTCTCTGCCCACACATGGGTTCTAGAGACTGAACTCACATTATCAGTCTTGTGTAACAAGTGCCTTTCCCACTTTGCTGTCTCACAGGATCTACTTTTCTGTGTCTTCTTTGTGGTGGTAGTTAGCCAATTCCAGGTCCACAGATGCAACACAATAGCACAAAACACACCTGGTGCCTGTCTTGCTCACTCTTCTATTACTGTGAAGAGACACCATGGCCACAGCAACTCTTATAAAGAAAAGCATTTAAATTGGGGGCTGGCTTACAGTTTCAGCTGAGTTAATCCATTATCATCAGGGCTAGGAGCATGGCAGCATGCAGGCAGACATGGTGTTGGATAAGTAAGCAGAGAGTTTGACATCCAGATCCACAGGCAGCAGGAAAAGAGAGATGCAGGGCCTGGCTTGAGCTTTTAAAATCTCAAAACCCAACCTCAGTGACACACTTACAAGGCCACACCCCTTCAATCCTTCTCGAGTAGTGCCACTCCCTGATGACTAATCATTCAAGTAAGAAGTAAGCCTATATGAGCCACACTTATTCAAACCACCCTGGCACCAATGCTAGTGTTTGGGTTCTATGCCATGTTTATAAGAGCTCTTACCACTGAGGAAACTAAGTATAGGGCACCAAGGAGCTTCTCTATCTCAGCGACCACTGTGAATAATTATTTCAATATAGAACTTTTAAACCACACAACCGTAGTTGAAAGTATCACCTGATTCTCAAATTTGTAACCATTGTGCAGAAATTCCAGTGAAGTTAAAAGAGAGCAATGGTTCCATGCTCAGAAAGCTTCTTACCCTCTGTTTTCAGAGTACTTCATTTTATAAGCACAGCATACATATTTTTAATGTAAACATTACCTGTGGATATTTACATTCTCCCCATGCTGTGTTATTAGAAAGAGTCATGAATCACCTTATGCATAATTCACTTTCCCCTTTGTTTTCATACATTGTTTGAGTACAAATTCATTAAGGTGGCAACACTGGTTTTCCTAAAAGCTATGATATGTTACTAGTTTCTGCTGTATTTTAAATCAATGTATAAATTTTTTAAGATCAAAATCTTGAAAATAGAAGTTTATATACAAATTCTCTTTGGTAAAGAGGTTAGTCTACTTCAAGTTACTGTAGATAGTGAACAGTAAAAAAAACACTATCTCTAGTTGGCTAATGTAAGCTAATCATTTACCTATCAGTGTTGATATAAATATAAATATATTTTTTCTTTTTCTTACTGTGGGTCCTATAAAAATATTTTAAAAGAACTTTCTGATTATTTTAATGTCTTTTGTTTTTACATAGATCCTAAGATAATGAAGTGAAATGTTGTCTCCCTTAGAACTACACACGGGAAAAGCTTACTGTTAGTGAATTCATAGATTTCTCTGAACCCCAGAAACATAAAATCAGTTCTAACATATTAAGCAAATCCCATCCCACTTTGGTACTAAATAAATACATAGCCAAGTAATTAGTATTAAAATGATTGGGATGCTAGGAAATGTCCCCTTTGTGCCTGGAAATGAGTCATTTTGTCATCTTCTCAAAGGTCTTTGTGCAGTATGTGGGTGAAGCTTTCTGGACTCTTCCCTCTTTCAGCTTGCTGCTACGAAGTCCAAATGTGGGCTCTGCATCTGAGCTCTCCAACCCACAAAAAATGTGGTTGAGGCCAGAGAACATAAGTGTTAATATTTTAGGAAGGCCACACATGGTGGTAGTTGGTTGCACGGCAGTGGCTCTTAGCAGGTCTTCAGGATTTCAGTGGCATTCGCCAGTCAAGAGAAGAGAGCGCCCTCTATAGGCAACTCTGAACAGTCTATGGGGAGAGAGAAAAGAGAGAAAGTCACCTGACCCTCAATGGTCCAGTCTCACATCTATCTACCCAGGTTCTTTTGATGTCACACCCATACCAGTAAGAGCAGGTCTCTAAAGGCCACCAGAAGGCTACCGTATTTGACCCTGCTCAAGGGTGACCCCCTCCTAGAGAGGAATGAGGAAGATTTACTGGCACTGTAGACATGTGAGAGCTAGTATCTGAACACGGGGCTCTGAGTCCAGCAGAAACACACACACGCCCCCTGCCTGTAACTCTGTGAATGGGGTGGTGTCACATTCGGAGTGGACATAACCCACCCTACAGCAGCTTTGGGCGGTCTCTGCTTCAGTGTTCAGGGTTCTTTCCCAACCCTGGATCAGCATCAGGGAGCAAAGGGAGGCAGAGGAAAGGCAGCGAGGAGTCTCTTCACGACCTTAGAAACAAAGCTGGAGACACACTGGTTACAGACTAGAAGCCCTCCTCAGGTCCAAGTCTCCACTTACCTGGGGTTACCACCAATCCCAAGGAACCACCCAACTGCATGCAGGCTAGGGCAGGAGAAGACATGTAAGACAGGGGAAGATAGGCTTACTACATCTCCACAAGTTTTGCCTGCTTCCCTCTCCCTCTTCCTCTCCGCCTTCCCCCTTCTCTCTCTCATGCATGCACATGTCTGTCTGTCTGTCTGTCCTCCCACAAGTTAGAAAGCAGACTTCTGTAACTCTGCCTGTCTGCACCCTGATGCCTCTGAGTCCAAGCTGGGTAATACTAAAGAGGAAAATAGTAAATTCCCCACCATTTTTTTTATGGGTCTCTTGAGTTCAGACATCTTCACCCTATCTACCTGCCACCAATTGCTTCTCAGGATCCTAAGAGAGCTCCCTCATGCTTTCTGAAAGACTTTGTAGGTGTTTTCAGTGTGATGAGAAAGTATAGGGATGATCAGAGATGGAGATGAAGACAGACACCCAGGAGGTTGTGTGTGAACCCCTGAGTTCATCCCAAACATGCTACAGGGTTTGTGAACTGAGCTACTAAGTAGCCCTGTCTTTAGGTCCCTAACTGACTACTAGAGGGTACAGTGTGGGACCAATATGAAATATCACTGCCAAAGTGGTCAACATTACTAACTTGGGACCCAGGGGTTGATATTTGTGGCATAGAGCTCACTCTCTGGATTACCTGCCCAAATTAAAAACATTAATACTTTCTTGGTAGAATGATGGAAGCTACTACGGTGTGAATATCCATTGTCAGCTTGATGAGATCTGGAATCACTCAGGAGACAAGCCTCTGAGCGTGCTCGTGAGGGACGCTCTAGATCGGGTTGAGTGAGCTGGGACCCACCTTAACTGTGGATGGTACATTTCTATGGGTTGGGGTCCCAGGCTGAACAAAAAGTTGAAAGTGAGCTGAACACCGGCATTGATCTCTCTGCAGATGCGCTGTGACCAGCTGCTCACACTCCCGCTGCCTCCCGTGCCTCCCCCACCATTTGGACTCTCAAACTGTGAGGCCTGTAGAGACTTTCCTCCCTGACTTACCCTGTCACAGCAGCGACACAGTTGCTCAGTTCAGGAGGGAAAGGACCTCACTTCAGACTTGGCTTAAAGGTTTATTTTTGGTTTACATGCATGCCTGTTTTATCTGTATGTATGTCTGCACCACATTTGCGCCAGGTGCTAGACTAGGGAGTTGGATACTGGAGTTAAAGATGTTTAAGAGCCACCATGTGTGTCCTGGGAACAGAACTCGGTCCTCTGAAAGGGCAAATGTTCTTTTTCTCTGAGTCAGTTCTCTAGCCCCAACTCACAGACTTTAAAAGGCTTTTAACTGAACCTTAAAACTAAGTCAACATACAAAACCTGGCCAATTGCCATGAAGATACAAATGACAGGTCTGGAGAGATGACCTGGCATAAAGAGCACTGGCTGCTCCTCCAGAGGACCTGGATTTGACTCCTAGTGCCTCAACCATCTGTAATTCCAGTTTTAGGAGATTAGATGCCCCCTTATGGCCTCTTCGGGCACCAGGCACGCACTTGATATATCACGTAAAAATTTTGTTTAAAAAAATCTTTTTTTAAAAAAATATGAACAAAATCAGGTGTGATGGCACAGGCCTTTGATTCCAGTACTTGAGAGGCAGAGGCAGGTAAATCTCTATAAGTTAGAAGCCAACCTGATCTACACAGTGAGTTCCAACACAATCAGACCTATACTAAGACCCTGTCTCAAAATAATGATGATGATGATGATAATAATAATAATAGCAGCTCACACCCAGTGATGTGTTTGTGTGCATGATATTTGCACACATGTGCATACATAGCATCTCACTATAACTGTACAGGTTTTGTTTTGTTTTGTTTTGTTTGAGAGAGGGTTTCTCTGTGTAGTTCTGGCTGTCCTGGAACTCACTTTGTAGACCAGGCTGGCCTTGAATTATAGATCTGCCTGTCTCAAACTCTCAAGTACTGGGATTCAAGGTGTGCACCACCACTGCCTGGATGATTGTGTTAGATTTATCCCAAAATTCAACAATGACTCAATATTTTAAAATCAATGTATTTAGTCCAGGCATCATAGTATATATATGCCTTTAATCCCAGCACTCAGGAAGCAGAGGCTAGCCTGATCTACATACTAAGTTCCAGGGACAGTGTGAGACCTTGTTTCAAAATCATCATCATCATCATCATCATCATCATCATCATCATCATCATCATCATCATCATCATTGTTAGCATTCTGTCTAAGCTTCAAGTCACAGTTACCTGGCAACAGTCAGGTATGCTCTGCCCCACAGTTACCTAGCAACAGCCAGGTATGCCTGACTCATTATAAAAGGGGTTGCTTGCCACCTCTGCTCATTTGCTCTTGCTCTGTCCTCTTGTCACTTCCCTCCTCTCTCTCCACATGCTCATGGCTGCTCTCTCTCTCTCTCTCTCTCTCTCTCTCTCTCTCTCTCTCTCTCTCTCTCCCTCTCTCTCTCTCTCTGCCTTTCTCTGTCTTAACTACCCTCTTGGTTCCCCTCCCCATGCCCTGACAAAACTCTATTCTATACCATACTGTCGTGTGGCTGGTCCCCCGGGGGGAGGGATACCTTAGCAGGGGCCCGATGAGGCACCTCCCTTCCCCCTTCTCACCACACCTCTATAGAACATATCCCCCTGCTCTTTATCTTTTTATAAACACATCAGTCATCTTCATCGTCATTATCATCACCATCATCATGTGACACACCAAGCCAAGACAAAAGGAATAGGTAGAGGAAACCACATGATCAAATAAGTGGATGTAAAAAAAATCATCTGACCAAATGTAATAGACATTCATAATAAACGGGCTCAGCAAATGAGAACTATAAGGGACATTTCTAGACCTTCTATGCTAGGGGTGCTCTTCCTACTGAACTACAACCAACTCCCTAGGGAAGAACAAGAGCAAGCCCCTGCATGTTACAAGGTCCTCCTGGCTTGCATACCCTACCCTTTACCCTGTACTCTTCAGCCCAAGGTTCTGAGCTACTTATCCCTATAAAATCTAACCATTCTGGTTACCTCTGTTGAGATTTGCTCTGTTGCTATGTATTGTAATGCTAAATGCTTATTGTAAATAAAAAAGTTGTGTGTCTTTTATTCAGGAACTAAATGGTTAAAGGCAGGGTAGAAACCCCAGGTTGGGATTAAAATTCTCTACAACAACTCTTTGTGCCTTTGGGCCTCCTGGCTACTGCACCTGGTTCCCCTTTCTCCCCTCTCTCTTCCCTTCTCCCTCTCCTCTCAAAGCCTGCCTCAGGATCTTATCTACTCTGGGCTCTCTCAGATGTCCCTGCCTCTGCCTATGCTCTCCCACAATCTATAATAAACTTTCTCCTCCACTAGACCATGCTTCATTTTAATTGTAAGGAGAAGGCTCAGTAGGTAACCTGCTTGCTGCACAAGCATCAGGACCTGAGCTTGTCTCTCTAGCACCCGGGTAAAAGCTGAGTGCAGCCTATAAGCCCAACTCTGGGGAGCAGGGAGACAGGAAGATGGGGGAGGGGGTGTCTCAGACCAGCCACTCCAGTCTATCAGTGAGGTTCAGGTTCAAGGAGATTCTCTTTCTTTCTTTCTTTCTTTCTTTCTTTCTTTCTTCCTTCCTTCCTTTCTTTCTTTCTTTCTTTCTTTCTTTCTTTCTTCCTTTCTTTTTCGAGACAGGGTTTCTCTGTGTAGCCCTGGCTGTTCTGGAACTCACTCTGTAGACCAGGCTGGCCTTGAACTATGAAATCCACCTGACTCTGCCTCCCAAGTGCTGGGATTAAAGGCATGTGCCATTAGTGCCTGGCCTGTCTCAAAATTTAAGGTGAGGACAGAAGGGGGGGGTGACATTGAATGCTGTCTCCTACCCTTCACATGTTTATGTGAAAATGCACCTCCATAGCATGTGTCCAAACATTCATAACCACATGCATTCTAAAAAGTTTGTTCTATTCATTTTCAGCAAAAATAGAAATAACTAAAAAATCTCCTTCAGCAAGAGAGTAAAGAAAATAAATGTGGTAACTCACACAATAAAAATTAATGAAAGAAATTAATATTGACACATATGATATTGGATTAATCTAAAGGTACTGTGCTAAGTGGAAAAAAAAATGTCTGACTTCATTTTAATCAGTGTACTAAGAAAGATCCACCCTCACCCAGTGTAGGTGGTTGTAGGCTTCTTCTGCTCTACTTTTAAGATATACCAGCCAAGAAAAAAACAAATGGAAAAAACAAGTGGCGAGGCCCCTTTACCCCCAACACCCCCCACACACACACTGCAACACACACACACACACTGCACCAC
>NW_022196892.1:536189-536365 GCF_008632895.1 Mastomys coucha | reverse complement strand
CCCACACACACACTGTACTACACACACACACACTGAACCACACACACACTGCACCACACACACACACTGCACCACACACACACACTGCACCACACATACACACACACACTGCACCACACACTCACCCACACACATACTGCACCACACACTCACCCACACACACACTGTACTACACA
>NW_022196892.1:535136-536179 GCF_008632895.1 Mastomys coucha | reverse complement strand
ACACTGCACCACACACTCACACACACACACTGCACCACACACACACACTGCACCACACATACACACACACACTGCACCACACACATACACACACACACACACACTGCACCTAGGCGTGCCAGACAAAGACAATGGATACCATCTTGCTTCTGAGAATTCAAAAGAAAAACACATCCTAAAACCTTAACCCAAAAGTTTTCAGACTTCTTTATTTAAACGCTTGTTCTCCCAACAGGAACACCTAAAACAATGCTCATGCCTTTTAACCCCAAATTTTCATGCTTCTTTATTTAAATGTTTATTTTTTTCTCCCTAGCATTGGTGCCTTTTGACCAAAAAACCACCCTAAAAATTTTCAGTTTGTTTAAAGTTTCTTTTAAGGTTCAAAAGTCATTTAATCTATTCCCACAGGTCAAACCAACTACACTGATAACCATTATTTAATCATTAATTAACAACCAGTTTCCTTTTACAGACAAACTATTACTGTTTATCCCAGATACATAGTTGACATGATATTTTCTTCCTCAGCCATCCACAGCAGACTTAAAGGATCCTCCCAGAACTCCCTTGCTTTTCTAGGATGATAACAACAGACTATGATGTGCTCCCAAGCAAACCATTACAATAGACTAAATACACACTACCCACCCTATGCAGACATCCTGCTGCTGGGGTTCTCCCACAGATCCAGGCTAGACTGACCACCATCTCCTTGGACCTTCCTGGGACAGTGAAGCTGCCTTTGTCTGGACATCTCATCTGACTGAAGACTCCCGATACAAGCACACTGAGATGGACAGATGACAGCTGAGACTCACAGAGGACAGACAGACTTGGGACCTTCCAGCTGCAGATGAACTCTCCTCCCAAAGTCAAATGGCTGCCAAACTTGGGGAAAGGTACATGATAGACAGGAAAACATGATGTCTATATAGATTAGTCAAATGTTTAAAACCGATGTTAATTCCTCACAAACTGCACAACCCACAGAGCAATTAATTGTAATCCAAGTTGTTATTATGAGTAATCCCTTGTTTTCT
>NW_022196892.1:532783-535118 GCF_008632895.1 Mastomys coucha | reverse complement strand
CCCCCCCCCCCCCCCGCATTACTCCTCTGGCCTATGTAGCATTCTCTTTTGATACTTTCACCCTACTCAAATTTTTCACTACAAATGCCACAGTCACTCCAGTGATGCCTCTCCTTTATAAAAAGAAAAAGGAGGAGTTGTGGGATGTAGAACCATGCCAGGAAGTTTGGTAAGGTAGAGCAGGTCTCAACCCAGAGACTCGGTGGGCACACACCTGAGGCTTAGGCGACTCCCAGCTCCCTGCCAGACTCCTGACTTAGACTTAGACTCCTGCCATGCTTCTCATATAAATGAGATGTGACCACAGGTCACATAGGCTCAGGACAGAGTTCTTCATGCTAATAAGGTACCTAGAGGCCCGGAGGGCTTAGCCAATAAGCTTCCCTTCCCAGACATTCCTCCCTGCAAAAGGTATTTAATCTCAAGCCCAACCTGAGAAGTGGGGTCCAGTTTTACACATCCATTTTCTGCTGTGACAATAAACTGTTTAGAACCATGGACTATCTCTTTCACTAAGATTCGTTGTGGGGAGCCATGAAGAAGGCCTTTGCCTACAGAGTCAAAGCCTAATCTCCCGTAGAAGACCTCCTTGTGCTTCTAGCCACAACCACTACCAAGCCTGCCTACTTCAAGCCAAGGACAATTACCCTGATGGGACAAACTGGAGCTCCCTCCCCCCTCCCTGCCCCCCCCACCCCCCCCGCAGCTCCTGTTTAGATGCTGTCCCCAGCTCTCAGCCCCAATCTGTTCTCTGCTCTTTTGAGACTACCAGCTGTGCCTGGATGTCCAAGAGTTTGAGAACTCCATAGTCTCAGCTTCGTCACAGGCCTGGGGACCCCCAAACCAGCTCCAGCCATCCCACATCTCAGAATGCACTTTCCCACCCCCGGAGCGGTGCTCTTTGGAGCTTCCATACAACCCAGCACCAGCCCGGTGGAGGGCAGTCAAACTTCTCTCCTTCTGCCTCCCCAAGTGGCTGTGCCCCGTAGCAGAATGGACATGGACAATGCCCTACAGACAGCTGTGAACTGAGGCTCCCAGAAAGAAAGTCACACCTTCTTGAAGGACTCTACACTTTGACTGATGGGAACTTGGAGTGTGATGAGCTTGAATGGTGCAGATTCAGAGTCAGAATTAAGCTTGGGGCATTTAGTCCCCTTACTAGTCAGTCATTCATTTCCCACTTCTACATGGACGTCTGACTCGATATCCTGCCAACTACCAGGTAAAATCTTTGGAATGTATTACATTAGCAGACTACTACCACCCACCAATCCAAATGCTAAGAATGGTATCAGATAACATCTAAACCCGTAGCCGACTTTGCCCTGCTTTGCTCTAACAAACTTACCTGATGCTTCCATCAGTATATTTCAAAATATGTAAGTATTCTATGATGATAAAAGTTCATGTAAGGCTTCCACATGGAACATGTTATATAGGGAAACCTGAATCTACGTTCCAGGGCTATGCTCCTTCACAGCTGGGTCAGAACAAACTCTTTCCCTTTGCATGGAGAGCCACAACTGCGGGCACAGGTGGACTAAATGGGGAGACGCCAGACATGTTCTTTCCCCTTCTCCCGAGAAAGAGACACCATACTTGCACACTCAGCCGTCATCAGAAATGCAGGCCTGTGCACTCTGACCTGCTCCACCCAAGTTCTCAGGCCTGCAGACCTCACTGAGCCATAGTACCGAGGTCTCTGGTTCTCTCATTTGCCTGTAGCTTATAAGTGGCTTCTCTCAGCCTTCACAATCTCCTTCACACATCTGCATCTATACCTACCTCTACATTTCTTTACCTATATGTGTTATTGCTCTGTTTCTCTGGAGACGTTCAGTAAGATGGACACTTACCTGATAGCTTTTCTGTACCAGTGGATAGCTTTCTGATGGGATAGGTTTCCCACTCAACAACATTTTACCTAGGAAGCTTATCATAATGCGTGCATGGTCGGGGAGGCTGTACCTGTGTGTTTTGAGATGAGGTCTGTTGACAGCTGGGGTTACAGATATGTATCATCATAGCCAGGGTTCAAAATCACTTTAAAAAACAAAACTAAAGGATAATAAAACATAAGTGCCTATGGAAATATTGGGAAGGTGTACTGGCTAGTTTTGTGTGTCAACTTGAAATAGGCTGGAGTTATCACAGAAGGGAGCTTCAGTTGGGGAAGTGCCTCCATGAGGTCCAGCTGTGGGGCATTTTCTCAATTAGTGATCAAGCAGGTAGGGCCCCTTGTGGGTGGTGCCATCCCTAGGCTAGAGGTCTTGGGCTCTATAAGAGAGCAGGCTGAGCAAGCCAGGAGAAGCAAGCCAGCAAGGAACATCTC
>NW_022196892.1:527397-532506 GCF_008632895.1 Mastomys coucha | reverse complement strand
CCTCCCCAACTTGCTTCTTGGTCATGATGTTTGTGCAGGAATAGAAACCCTGACTAAGACAGAAGGGATGCATCAAAAGTATGAAATATGTTTTGTTCTAAGTAGGATTTATCATATCATCCTTATTTTTAAAGTTTGTATTATGCATTTTACTTAACTATTTCTGGATATTTTCTGCATGTGAAATAGACAGACAGACAGATATTGAAGAGATAGATAGATATTAGAGTTTATACATATATAAAAGATATGCCACAGAATTGTTAGAGAAATGGCAACTCAAAACCACAAGACATCACTTTGTACACATTAAGAAAGTATTAAACTCACACAATAGCAAGGATAGAGAGGCTGTAGAGAAAATGTTCATGTCTGGTGGAATTTGTAAGTGCTGTGGAATTTTGTGTGGGGAAGTACTAAAAACAAAAAAACATGACCACAGTGTCACCACAAAATATAGAAACTTCACCTCAGAGTCTGTATAGTTGAAAGAATGGATAGCAGAGGGCTAGGATGCAGTTCTATGGCAGAGTGCTTGCCTAGCATGCACAAAGCCTCAAGTTCAATTCCCTAGCAAGCCATACTGAAAGCCAGGACTCAGATAGGCATTTGTACACCAGTGTTCATAGCATCAGTGCCCACAAAACCCAGATGCTCACAGTAGATGAGTGAGACAAACAAAATGTGGTATAAACATACAGTAGATGGGCTGGATAGATGGCTCAGCAGTTAAGAGCACTGACTGCTCTTCTAGAGGTCCTGAGTTGAATTCCCAGCAACCACATGGTGGCTCACAACCAGCTATAATGAGATCCGATGCCATCTTCTGGTGTGTCTGAATATATGAAATAAATAAACAAATAGTTAAAGAAAAATTATTATTTTTTAAAATTTCTAATTTTCTTCAAAAATTTATTTATTTGCTGGGCTGTGGTGGAGCACGACTTTAATCCCAGAACTTGGGAGGCAAAGGGGGGTGGATTTCTGAGTTCGAGGCCAGCCTGGTCTACAGAGTGAGTTCCAGGACAGCCAGGGCTATACAGAGAAACCCTGTCTTGAAAAAACAAAAAAAAAAAAAGATTTATTTATTATATGTAAGTACACTGTAGTTGTCTTCAGACACTCTAAAAGAGAGCACCAGATCTCATTATGGATGGTTGTGAGCCATCATGTGGTTGCTGGGATTTGAGCTCACGAAGAACAGTCAGTGCTCTTAACTGCTGAGCCATTTCATCAGCCCAAGAAAAATTATTTAAAACACACACACACACACACACAGAGTGGATATTACTTAGCCACAGACACATGTAATGTCATACTCATTGAATCAAGACAGCTACAAAGGGACAACATTTGGACATGATACTTTTATCCAGTACCTAAAAGACTCAAATTCAGAGACAGAAAGTAGAACTAAGGCTTGCAGGGGAAGGGAAGAGAGCAGGAGATACTGTTTATGGTTGAAGAGACGCTTGGTGGAGATAATTAAAGAGTGTGGGTGTGGGCTGGAGAGATGGCTCAGTGGTTAAGAGCACATCCTGGTCTTGCAGAGGACCCAGGTTCAGGTCCCAGCATCCATGTGGCAGCTCACAGCTGTGTCCAATTTGTCTCCAGTTCCAGGAGACCCAGGGTCCACTTCTGACTTCCACAGACTGTTGCACACATGTGGTCCTTGTGTCTATATCCAGGTATACACTCATTCACTTAAAATTATTGAATAAATAAGAATAAGGATGTGAATATTATTAATACCACTGAACTAGATACTTCAAACCTCAAAAATGGTGAATTTTAAGGTTGAATGCTTTGTACACAGATTTTAAAAACACAGTCTAACTAGAATATGGTCAGAAAACTTCACCAAAGATGAAAGCATGTCACCAAAGAGGATGACAATTCATCAAAGATGTATGGTAAACAGGCTCATGAAAGACCATTATCATCACAGACTATTAGAGAAACACAATTAAAATATGAGGAATTTCGCCGGGTGGTGGTGGCACATGCCTTTAATCCCAGCACTTGGGAGGCAGAGGCAGGCAGATTTCTGAGTTCAAGGCCAGCCTGGTCTACAGAGTGAGTTCCAGGAAAGCCAGGGCTATACAGAGAAACCCTGTGTAGAAAAAAAAACTAAAAAAAAAGAAAAAGAAAAAGAAAAAGAAAAAATGAGGAATTTCACTACATATCTATTAGAACACACACACACAAGCCCAACCAGGTATGCTATACACACATGAAATCCTAGCACACAGGAAAGAGGATTAAAATTTGAGACCACTGTGGGCTGTGGGCATAGCAAAACCCTGTTTCAAACCCAAAAGACTGATGATGTCACTACATATTGCTAAAGACCTAAGGCAACTAGACCCACATCTCATTTATTGTGGAGGTGAAGTAAAATGACATGGTCAGGCTTCAAAAGCAGCCTGGCAGTTTCTGAAACGTTAACGATGCACTGACCACACAGTCACAATCCTGGGTATTTCCTTGGGGAAATGGAAACTTACATGCACATGTAGACTTGCAAATTGATGTCCTTAATAGCTTTCTTGCTAAGAATGGAAAACTGGATACAACCCAGATGTCCTTTAAAGAATGAGTGAGCCAGAAATGTGGCACACACTAATGTGCATTGCTCTGAAGATGAGAACCCATCTCAAGGGGTTACATATTGTTTGATTTCATTCACATAACATTGTGTGTCTGTGTGTGGGTGTGTGTGGGGGTGTTGCTGGCTAATCCAGACTCTCATATATGCTAAATAAATGCTCTAGTGATGAACCCTATGCCCAGAATATAAAAGAATGAAGAACTACAGTCATTTGAAACATATCAGCAGATGTTAGGAGTTGAGAACCATGAGGTCACAAGAGGACATTTCTTTGTAGTTATGAAATAATTCTGTATTGGATTGTTGGTTACATGAATCTGTGTAAGAGACAATATACATACATACATATATAAGTACACTTATATGGTTAGAATATATAAATACATAAAATAATGCACATAGCTGGGCATGGTAGCACACAACTTTAATTTCAGAATTTGAGATCAGAGGCAGGAGGATTTTTGTGTATTGGAGGCCAGACTGGTCTACAGGTAGGACTACGTATTGAGACCCTGCCTTTAAAAAACAAACAAACAAAAAAAAAACAAAAAAAAAGAGGAGGAAGAGGAAAGAAAAAAAGAAAAATAGCAGCAGCACTGGAGTGGTGGTCCAAATCTGTGATCCCAGAAATGTAGCACTCAGAAGACTGAAGCTAGAGGACAGATGAATGTTTGAGAGCATCCTGGTGTATGTAGTGAGATCCAGGCAAGTCTGGGCTGCATACAGTGAGACTCCTTTTTAATCCAAACCAGCACACAGGGTTGGCCAAACCCATAGAGAAAGAACCTTGGATAAAGAAATTTTAGAAAACAGAGAAAAGACCCCAAGCGTTTGAGTACAAATGTTTCTTCTTACTCTGCAAAGATTTGATTTTGAGAGAGGACTGTATGGCCAATTTATGCTTCTCAAAGCCTTTCTATAAAATCTAGCAAGCATATAAATGAAGGTTCATTTTAAGAACTTATGACTTTAAAGTTCAGTATTTTTGTTTGTGTTTTTAAAACAGGAAATTTTGCTCAGCCTTTATAAATCAGCCAGTTTGAAAGGAAAGCAACTCTACCAATTAGATTGTATCTAAGATGACCATGGTCGTTATTTAAAAGAAAACTCTCTGAAGCCCATGAACCCAATGCCTTCCTAGCTCAACTGACTTGGGGTCACTGACAATTTTTTTGTGAATATAAGGCCCAAGAACATATCTAGGCTCTAGGTTCTATTCACCTTGATGTTTCCTTTGGCTTTGTAATTCAGATCCCAAATGCTGGGTGGAAGACAACTAAATCATATTTTCACTATGAACAAGACTGTCCTAATTTGTTTTCTGTTTCTGTGATAAAATGCTGACCAAAACCAACTTGGGAGAGGAAAAGGTTTATTTGACTTATACTTCCATGTCACAGTGCATCACTGAGGAAAGTCAGGGTAGGAACTCAAGTAGGAGCAGGGGCAGAACCACACTAGAACACTGCTTACAGGCTTGCTTTCATGGTTTGCTCCAATTGCTTTCCTATACAAGTCCAGGGGCCACACTGCCTACAATGGTCTGGGCCCTTCTACATCTGTCCAGAAAAATCACACCGCAGATACGCCCACAGGCCAATCTGATGGGCAAATCCTCAACTTTGATTCCCTCTTTCTCTAGGTGACTTCAGTTTGTGTCAACTTGACAAGAACTAACTACTACAAGGGATAAAAGAGTCTAGGGCGACTGACACCTGAAATCAAGGGGCTTCATGGGGCTGTTGGCAAGCAGTGGGCGTCCCTGGAATGAACAGAAAATGTAACTGGAATTCTGTTCATGCTCCCTGTCACTTACAGAATAGGCAGAAACAGAAACAGGAATTGATCTTAAAATGGTCCCTAATTTCCCAGGAGCTCTAACACGCCCAGGATCAGAGGTGAGGAGGACACAACATCTGTCCCAATACGGGGGCACTGGGACCAGCAGGACCGATCAGGCACACAGGAACTCTGCCAGCCCAGTGGCTTAGGTTCCTTCCGGTCCCACAACACCCAGAGGAAGCTCCACACCCAGGTGCTCAAACACGCCAAGAATCAGAGGTGAGGAGGACACAACATCTGTCCCAACACCAGGAGTAACTAGGACCAGTGGGACCAGGCACACAGGAACTCCGCCAGCCCAGTGACTCGGTTTCTTCTGGTCTGTCTGGACTGGTGTCCTGAGCAGACCTTGGGCACAAGCTCCACAGCCAGTCCCACAACAAGCAAAGGAAGCTCCACTCCCAGGTGCTCTAACAAGCCCAGGGTCACAGGATCACAGAGACAGCTTGACTCTGAGGAATTCTGACACAACTAGGATCACAGCAAGGAAAGGCTCCAGTCAGATTTAGCAAGGGCAGATAACACTAGAGATAACCAGATGAGGCGGGGGCAAGCATAAGAATATAAGCAACAAAAACCAAGGTTCCATCGGGCAGTGGTGGCGCATGCCTTTAATCCCAGCACTTGGGAGGCAGAGGCAGGCAGATTTCTGAGTT
>NW_022196892.1:519968-525790 GCF_008632895.1 Mastomys coucha | reverse complement strand
AAACACTTTATATATTTATGTTTATTTAAGAAAATATTAGTAGTGATGTATTATTTTGAAATATACAGCTAATACGTTTGGAGTTATTTAAGGTTTATATTGAGAAAAACATTTGTATTTTCAGTATTGCCGTAGACAAGCATCTACATAAGACTGTTAAATTGATTGTTGTTTTATAGCAAACAACTTTTATAATACTCACTTTTATTGTTATAATATTTTATAAATTTTAAAGAATATGATAAAAAAGATATTGTAGGTATTGAAAGGGGGTCTCTGGGAGGAGTTGGGGCACAAAAGAAAAAGAATGTGATTTAATTCTATTTACTTAAAATATGTTTTTAAATGTTAACAAATTCAGATAAATTGAAATCATGTAACTTTTCTTATCATATTGCAATAAGACTTAAAAAAAAAAGAAAAAGAAAAAACCAAAACTGTGCCTTATTCAGAGCTGGGAATAAGAGAAACTTGAGTTAAACATTCTAGAAATCTGGATTATATTTCACCTCTATGAGCAGATTCTATAAGACAGAGTGCAGGACGGTGCGTGTATGTGTGTGTGTGTGTGTGTCTGTGTGTGTCTGTGTGTCTGTGTGTCTGTGTCTGTGTGTGTATCTGTGTGTGTGTCTATGTGTGTGTGTCTGTCTGTCTGTGTGTGTATGTCTGTGTGTGTCTGTGTGTGGTGTGTCTGTGTGTGTGTGTCTGTGTGTGTGTCTGTGTGTGTATCTGTGTGTGTGTATGTGTGTGTGTGTGGATCACTCTGGAGCTCAGGCTTGCCTACCCCTCAGGAGTCAACCATATTTCTGAGTCTTGTGATGTCTGTGCTTCTCACCTCATTGCTGATGTTCTTCACTCTAGGGATGTTTGGACTCTGACACACAAAATAACGAAGTTAACTCAAGTTAGTTTCCTCTGGTTCCCACCTTGTAATCCTCCAGGGACATCTGGTTTGGGAGAGGGGTTAATTCAGAACAAGGAAATCACTAACTGTGTGAATGGAACATGAGATAAAAGGCATGCCTCATATGAGATACATGGTATGCCTCAGCCTCAGGAGATTTTTATTATAGACGTAAGGGAGAAAGCAGGCAGAGGGCAGAGCCCGGGTTGGACACGGCCAGCAGGGTAAACTGTATGAGAGGAGAGAGGGGAAGAAGAGCAAAAAAGGACCCTGGACATAAGAGACCCGCGTAGCCCAAATGACTGCATTATATAGGGATCAGGCTGGGGGACAGGAAGCCCAGCATATGGGAGGGAGAGGTTTAGGATAGGAGGTGAGGTGAGAAGTGCTTAGAGGAGCCTCAGGTATTGAATGAGACTTGTCTTAGGTTTGAGACCTAATACAGTGTATTGTAAGATTAAGTTTTCAAACTGTACTGTGGGAACTTAGCCATTAGTTAAACTCAGTGGGAGACCAGCTCCCAGAACCTAGAAACAATAGAAGACCAGCAGCTCCCAGAACCCAGAAACTAGGAGACCAGGACGACCCGGCAGAGAGAAGGTAACAAATGACTGCCAAGTGGCTAACCCGCCCCTGAACCCTAGCGAGAGCCAGCACCAATCAGAGACCACCCAGTACCTTCCCCCTCTACCCCAGTCTTCCCTTTTGCCCCAGCAACTGCACAGGAATAAAAAGCTGCCTAAGACCATGCTCGGGGCCAGACTCCTCTACCCCTGCGAGGGATATGAGTCTCTCCCCAGCTAGCTGGAATAAAAAGCCTCTTGCAGATTGCATCAAGTCCGTGTCTTGGTGGTGTGTGGGATCATCGCTCCCGGGATTTGAGTGTGAGGGTCCCTCTGGGAATCTCACAGTATAAGTTCTAAGTTTTAATATGGACAGACAGATTCTCTTTTATACTGCAGCATAAAAGTGTCTTTAATGTCCCTATCTGTTCCCTATCAAAAAGGACTAGAACTAGCTGGAACTAGAAGGATTCCAAGCACTGGATGTTTCCTCCATTGCTGGAGGTAACTGGAAGCTTAGAGTTGTTAGAAATAAGTTTGGAGACACAACGAAAGAAACCAGCACTTCAACTGAAGTGCCCGGACAAGATGACCTTTACTCCTGATCAAGAGAGTGTTCTCAGAAAAAGGGAATACACTGGGAAATTGGGAGTGCATTTGATCTTCCTTCTAAACCAGGTAGTGATTGTGTCTTTTTCAAGTTGGCCTGAGTCTGACCTCACAGTCTGATGCAATGGCTGCCTTAAGAAGCAGTACTCAGGAAACGCAGGAGGAAGAGGAAAGGAGTCTCTGTGGGCCATTGCTCCAGGCGTTGAATTCCAAGAACAAAGCAAGGGCCCTTTGCATAAACTATGCTTAGAGATGATTCAAACTTTTGCTCAAACCTAGGTGTGGAAGTTCATTCCTTTAATCCCAGCACTTGTAGGAGGCAGAGGCTGGCAGATATCTCTGAGTTCAAGGTCAGCCTGGTCTACATCAATTTCCAGAATGCCCTTTGGTTACATGAAAGAGTGTTCTTGTTCACAGGAAGTATACTCTGAAGTTAGGGGACCCTGATGTAAGCAAACTGCATAGTTTGAATAGATGAGAACACTAAAGCCAATGTAGTGAATGTAATATTTAAGTTGCTAGTAAATAAAATTGGAACACTTAAGCCATAGAAAAATACTCAGTGGTAAAAGAAAAACTATGGACTGGGTGGGTGGTGGCATAAACCTTTAATCCCAGCACTCAGAAGGCAGAAGCAGGTGGATCTCTGTAAATTTGAGGCCAGCCTAATCTACATAGTGAGTTCCAGGACAGCCAGGACTACAGATAAAAATCCTGTCTTGTGGGGGAAAACCAAAACCAAAACCATTTACACTAAAGTCTATCAAGGCAGGAGAGATAAAAAGGATTTGAAGTCGTTGTTCCAAACAAACACAAGTTTATATAATTTTTGATAGAAAAGGCTCATATTTGATATGTCTCACACGGTGACCACCTGATGGCAGCATCGAGGGAGGTTTGGAAGGAGGTGATCCCATACCTCAGTGTCCATTTACAGTCGATGAGACAGACTGAATGCAGAATATAAAGGCCACATCTAAGTACCTATTCTCAGATGTCTCTAGCTCTGCTAAAACTAGGCTTCCGGCTTCTTCTCCAGTTCGGGTATGCCATCTTAATTCAGCATCATCAGAACAACCTCCTCGCGTCTTCGCGCCTGGATGGAGATTCTAGCAGAAACCACCTACAAGCACTTATCAAGCACACATCATAATACTTAGCACACAGTGGACGCTTAGGACATATATGAAAGCTATTGTTTACATTCAATTGACAGCGCCCATTCATATAAAGGTAGGTTCACCCCCCACTGTTGTGCGTGCAAGATTCATGTGTTGCTCAAAGCCCTCAGTACCCGCAAAGGGGTGGCCGCAAGGTCCTCGCAGCCTCGGTCGGATCAGGCCGCACTGACTCAGTCCTAGCACGTGAGCAGCTAGCAGTCAAGGCTGAGTGCAGGGCGTGCTAGGTGCATGACAGCCGCCACAGGCGGTCTGCAAAGTTATCTCCAGTGCACCAGGTCAGAGAGGAACAGCAGCAGCCTCACATCACCTCTTCAGGACAGCGACTCGCTAGGTGGGCGGGGCGCGCAGGCGTCGAAACCGGCCGTTGGCTAAGCAAGCAGAGGCGGAGCTCTACCTGGGGGCGGAACCTCTGAAATAGCCCCTTGCTATTGGCTTCCTCAGTTACCACTCTCTATTGGCTTTGCTGAACGGAGGTGGGTCCTAAAGGTGTCACGCCCTACCATTGGCTGCGCCAGACGGGGTCTGCGGCGCTTCTGTGTTGTCATTCGGCGGCGAGTAGAGGACACGGGCAAGATGGCGGCGGTGGCTGGTCTGGTGCGGGGACCCTTGCGGCAGGTAGGTAGCGGCCCCTGGAGCGCCCGCCGTAGGCCCTGTGCCCTTTCTGAAACCTTTTCTCTCTCCCTGCCAGGCTTCTGGGCTGCTGAAGAGGCGTTTTCACCGCTCGGCGCCCGCAGCGGTGCAGGTAACCGATCCCGACGCCGGGCGAGGCCGGGAGGGAGTCCTGGGTCCCGGGAGCAGGCCTGAGAGATCGGGGTCGCGTCTGCCCCAGAGCCGGGTGGCTTCTTGGACACTGGCAGCGGCCGCGTCCTGCGGATGATTCGCGGTGCCTCTGTCCCCCCCGGTGCCACTCGTACTGGTAACCATCCCCTCGAGGCCGAGGCCGGTGGCAGTCTAACAGACAACCACCTGCTTTCCTGACTTTTTAACCACCCTCGAATTGTGGTAAAATATAACTTTAAAACTTTACGTGTTCAAATGTGGCATCGAATGCATTCACTGTATGCACTGTCAACTTCCAGAACTTTACAAGATAATTATTCACACTATTCCAACCGCTGTTGTATTGTACTTTTCTGGCTCTTTTTGAGTTTGCTTGTTTTAGAACGTCATGTAAGTTGAATCTTTTGCTCTTTTGTGTCTGGCTTATTTAACAAGGTTCATCCCTATTGTAGAATACATACATCAGAATTTGTTCCATTGAAACGTTGAATCCTATCCTTTGTATGTTTTATTTATACATTCATTCAAGGGTGACTTGTTTCTACCTTTTGGATTTGTTATGGTGCTGAGAACACTGTCTTGCAGATAACACGCTTTTTTGGAGGGCATATGTACATTATTATAGTAGCATAGCAACACCTGCATTGTGGATGTCAAGTGTCGTGCACTAGTGAATGCTTAATATTTAGTCGTAGTTAGTAGCCATAGTT
Source organism: Mastomys coucha (assembly GCF_008632895.1). Taxonomy (NCBI): domain Eukaryota; kingdom Metazoa; phylum Chordata; class Mammalia; order Rodentia; family Muridae; genus Mastomys; species Mastomys coucha. The sequence continues at coordinate 521,043 of NW_022196892.1, read as the reverse complement.
AGACGTTCCTTGCTAGTTCTCTGAGTCTTAGTATTTCAAGTGTATTGATAAAACAGCCTGGCATGTTTTCCACGTAGGAAACTGCCTGTGAGCTGGTTTAGCAATCGCTCAGTTTTCTCGACTGTGTGCACATCAAGCAATACAGCAGAAGTAAGCTAGTGAAGGATTATTTGGCATAAGTGTTACTTGTTAAGTTCTTGGAGCTTTGATTTGTATATATATTTACTTTATGTTTGTGTGTGAGCATGCACATGTGCACTTGAGGTCAACTTCCAGAGAATCAGTTTCCTCCTTCCACCATGTAGAAACTGGAGATTGAAACTCATCAGGCTTGGCCATCTTGCCTCCTCAGATTCTTGGAACTTGGACTGCCTGCATGAGTGTTAAATTTATGTTTTATCTTGTGGGCAGTGTAGGTAAGTATAAAGAAGGGAGTTTCCATAGTCTCCTGTAGCATGTTTTCTGTTTATATACCTGTGACAGTTGACAGTTCGTGAAGCTATTAATCAAGGTATGGATGAAGAACTAGAAAGAGATGAAAAAGTTTTTCTGCTTGGGGAAGAAGTTGCCCAGTATGATGGTGCATACAAGGTAACAGAAATAGATAAACTTTATGTAAAATTAAAAAGTAGCCATTTGCCCAGACAACTACTTGAAAGTGATGTGGCTAAATCTTAATTGTAGGTTAGCAGAGGCCTGTGGAAGAAATATGGTGACAAGAGGATCATAGACACTCCCATATCAGAGGTGCGCCTTTTGGACAAGCTTTGAGGGGCTGGTCAAGTGTTCAGTTTTAATTTCTATGGACTTTTTCTTAGGCTGGTGTTTGCTTTACAGATGGGCTTTGCTGGAATTGCTGTTGGTGCAGCTATGGTATGTAATATTTATGAAGCTCATCCAAGGAGATTTCCTTTAATATCTTTCGAAGATATTGTTTGCTTTGTGTGTTATGGTGTTTGCCTTTAATCCTAGCACTCAAGAGTCACACAGATCTCTGAGTTCAAGGCCAGCCTGGTTCATAAAGTGAGTTCCAGGATGGCCAGAGTTACACAGAGAAACCTGTTTCTAAAAAACC
>NW_022196892.1:466527-519896 GCF_008632895.1 Mastomys coucha | reverse complement strand
AAAAAAAAAAAAAAAAAAAAAAAAAGGAAAAAAGAAAAAACTACTCCCAAACCATGCTGTTTGTGTGTCAGAAGAGTGGAATGTTTGGTTATTCACCACTCTTCCTTGTTGTATTTAGTCTTTTTAACATTGATGTTTTCCATTTGACAGGCTGGGTTACGGCCCATCTGTGAATTCATGACCTTCAATTTCTCTATGCAAGCTATTGACCAGGTTATAAACTCCGCTGCCAAGACTTACTACATGTCTGCTGGCCTTCAGCCTGTGCCCATAGTATTCAGGGGGCCCAATGGCGCCTCTGCAGGTGTAGCTGCTCAGCACTCACAATGCTTTGCTGCATGGTATGGGCACTGCCCAGGTTTAAAAGTGGTCAGCCCCTGGAATTCCGAGGATGCAAAAGGACTTATTAAATCGGCCATTCGTGATAATAATCCAGGTAACCCTGCATTTCTTTTGAACATTAAAAAGCTGGCATGAACACTCTGCATATAAGGAACCATCAAGGGCATCTAGTGAGGCTTAGAAACAGCATATGTATAATATACTAATGATTTAGAGACAGTAAAGATAGTCAGAAATATAGTTTTTCTTATCACTCTGAGCAGCTGGTTACTTATTGCATACCTGCACATCTGGCTTAACCTCTATTGACCAGACTGTGTGTAAACCATCCTAAAGTTTGTAGATGAGACAGAAACCAGGCTTCTTATTCCTAAGATGAATGGTTTTGTGGTATATGCCTTCGTAGTCATTCTGCCTGTAGCTTGTTTGAGAGCTTATGATGTTTTGCAGTGGTGATGCTAGAAAATGAACTGATGTATGGAGTTGCATTTGAACTTCCTGCAGAAGCTCAGTCAAAAGATTTCCTGATTCCTATTGGAAAAGCCAAAATTGAGAGGCAAGGTAAGAACACCTTGGCATGCATTAATCATTTTTACTGTAGCCCTTGTGTTTGCATAGGTCAGAAGTTACTGCTTATGTAGTTTAACTTAAAAAGTAAAGAATGAATGAGCTCGTTAGGCTTTTCTGAGTCTATCTGGCAGGTTTGTATTTCGTGTCCATGAATACAGCCTCATTGTACAGCTCACTGAAATAAGCTTCAGGTTCATTAAGACAAATGACTCTGTAGCTGGCTGTACTACATCAGTTCCATTGACCTATAATCTGTGACCACTTTATTTCAGGGACCCACATCACTGTAGTTGCCCATTCAAGACCAGTGGGCCACTGCCTAGAAGCTGCAGCTGTATTGTCTAAGGAGGGAATTGAATGTGAGGTAAGCGGACTTTCATTCCCCCTACCCCTCACAAATCAGAAAGCCTCCTTTTAAGATCTAAGACTGGGGCCAGGCAATGGTGGCGCACGCCTTTAATACCAGCACTTGAGAGGCAGAGGCAGGTAGATTTCTGAGTTCGAGGCCAGCCTGGTCTCCAGAGTGAGTTCCAGGACAGCCAGGGCTACACAGAGAAACCCTGTCTCAAAAAAACAAAAAGAAAAAAGAAAAAAAAAAGATCTAAGACTAATGAGTTGGCTTAGCAAGTAAAGTTGCTGCCAACCCCTGACAATCTTGATTCCCAAGAACCATGTGGTAGTTAGAGAGAACCAACTCCTGAAAGTTGTCTTCTGCCTTCCCCATGTATGCCATTGCATGCTGCTGCTGCTTTTTTGTTTTTTAAAGATTTATTATTATGCATGCAGTGGTCTGCCAGCATGTATGTTTGTAGGCCAGAAGAGGCACCAGATCTCATTATGGGTGGTTATAAGCCATCATGTGGTTGCTGGGAGTTGAACTCAGGACCTCTGGAAGAGCAGCCAGTGCTCTTAACCTCTGAGTCATCTTTCCCAGCCCTTAAATTTTTTGTTATTTTTTTGTTTTTTCAAGATAGGATTTCTCTGTGTAGTCCTGGTTGTCTTAGAACTAGGCCTTGAACTGAGAGAGAGATCCAACCTGCCTCTGCCTCCTGAGTGCTGGGATTAAAGGCATGTGCCACCACACCCAGCTACACCACATGCTTCTATATGCTATTGTGCACACACTTACACACCCTATATCCAGAAGCTATGAATGGTGATTCATGCCTGTAATCCCAAGACTCAGAAGATAAGAGGTAGAATCATGGTATCCAGGCCACCTTGAGCTCTGTCATCAGTCTGTCTCTGCTTACAGCCAAAAGTGGTGGCTGTTTACCACATAGACTCTGGATCTTTTAAGTTCCTCTATTCTCTTAAGTTAAGATCCATTCTTGTTAGGCTGGGAAAATGGTTCATTCCGTAAAGCCTTGCTCTGCAAGCATGGGGACCTGAGTTTGGATTCCCAGTACACACATAAAAACAAAACTACAACAAAACAAGTCAGGTATGGCAGCATAGGCTTGCTACCCAGCACTGGAGACCATGCTAGAAGGATCCCTTGGGCTTGCTAGCTTGGCCAACCAGTCTAGCCGGTCAGTTAGGTCCAGATTCAATAAAACCATTTCTAAAAAAAATAAGACAGAGAAAAACTGAGGAGGAAACTGGAGGTTATCTCTTCTGATTGTTCACACACACACACACACAAGATCCATACTGGCAGCTGGACTTTTATCTAAGTAAATTGTATCTAATATCCTGTGTAGAACCTATCAAGTAGTCCTCCTTGGAAAGTGTCACTATGCTTCATAGGCTATAGAAATGTGGATAAGAGGAATTCTCCTCCATCATAGGGTATCATGGTATAGGTCCAGTGCATATTAAACACTCAACTATATACTTTGATAGGAGGGATATTGAAACCAAGGAAGAAAAGTGAATCCTATAGGTGAGCAAAGCTTCCTGTGATGGGGTTACAGGCTTCTGCTTTAATTGTAAGTTGCCTTTTTACTTTTGTTTGTTTAAGACAAGAACTCACTGTGTAGCCAACACTATCCTCATACAAGGTCATCCTGCCTTAGCCTCCTAAGTGGTGAGCTTATAGGTATGTGCTACTGTACTGGTCTTCCTTAGTCAATACATTTATGTACCTGTTGATAGGCAGATTCAAATTTTCTTAGACCCAAAAATTAACAAAAGCAAAAAGTGGTGTTGTGGGGTGAAGGCTCTATTTGTCTCTCAGATTCTACAAAGCCTATTTCCCTGTCTTGTCTTTAGGTAATAAATCTACGCACCATCAGGCCAATGGACATTGAAGCTATAGAAGCCAGTGTCATGAAGACAAATCATCTGGTGACTGTGGAGGGAGGCTGGCCACAATTTGGAGTAGGAGCTGAGATTTGTGCCAGAATTATGGAAGGTATTTCAAAGAACCTGGTTTTAGAACACAATCAAGCTGTAGTGAACACTCTACTTGAATACCAACTGGAAAGAGATCAAAAGCTAGGGGTGACCAAATGAATTTTCAACTTGTCAGTCTAGGGTTTTGTCTTTTGGGTAAATGTTTTAACAGTAGAGCCCTGTAACTAAGGATTTACTACCTTGTTTTCTCTTCCTGTGTTCCGAGTCTGCCTCTCAGGTGAGCTGTCTCTCTTCCCTAGGCCCTGCATTCAACTTCCTTGACGCCCCTGCTGTTCGTGTCACTGGTGCTGATGTCCCTATGCCTTATGCAAAGATCCTAGAAGACAACTCCATACCTCAGGTCAAAGACATCATATTTGCAGTAAAGAAGACTTTGAATGTCTAATTTGGACTTTGAATGTCAAGGCATTGGAATTTATTTAAAATACTTGTTGGGACTCCACCTGATGTGTACTGAGAGACTTACTAGTCATAAAGTTAATGCTGAAGTGGTAGCAGGTGTCTCTGTACTAGTAAGAAGTTTAAATGTGCTTATGAGTGGAATGTTTTCCACTCTATACCCTAAATGCTCTGCTTTGTCTGTTACTGTAGTTAGTCTTTGAATAAGATTAATGTAAAAATTTACCCTCTTTCACTAGAAGGGACAAGATAAGAATGCCCCCACAGAAGATAACTTATACATCTAAAAAGTATATTATCTACACTTACTGTCTGTTTTGATAAGGAATAAAGGGGATTCCTACCTATGAATGTATGTGAAAGTCTTAGAGTACTATTAAGAAATTAATGTCAAGCTGGGTAGTAGTGGCATATGCCTTTAGTGCCAGCACTCTCCCGAGCCTCAAGAGGCAGAAGCAGGTAGATCTCTGAGTTCAAGGCCAACCTGGAGTACATTATGAGTTCCAGGGAAGCCAGGGCTACTCAGAGAACCCTGCCTTGAAAAACTACATACGTACATATGTACTACATACATACATACATACATACATACATTAGTGTCAAATAACTGATATGCTATATATAACAACTGTAGATTCTTTAGTTTTTTAGAGGATTTCACTGTGTCTTTGGCTGGCCCAGAACTCAGGATCTCACAGATCTACCTGCCTCTGCCTCCAGAGAGCTGGCATTAAAGGTGTGTGACACCACACCTGGCCCAGATTGAAGCTTTTTATTTCCAGAGCCACGCACATGCCAAGTGTTCTACTACTGAACTTCATTCCCAGACTCTGACTATTGCTTTTATTCCTGTGTCTGAAACTGCCCAAGACTGCAGAACTGAAAGCAGAAGCACTCAGGCCCAGATTTCCATCAGAGACTGGATACTAGTCCACTCTGCATACAGCCTCACAACCTTTCTTGTTTCCTTAAGGAAAGGGTTCTCGTGTAGCCCAAATTGGCCTCAGACTAATTATGTAGTAGAGGATGATGACCCTCTACCTACAGAGAGTGCTACAGACTCAAACCACCATGCTTAGTTGATACTGCGCTGGTGACAGCAGATCCAGGGTTGGTTCCTGAGTGCTAGACCAGCTGAGTTATATCTTTATCCCAGTCTGTAGATTCCTCACACCTAGTAAAGGGTTCCTTTTAAAATGAAAGATTTATGTCAGGGTCTCAACATTGCCAGGACCCAGATATTCTGTCACATGTGAGCCATCTTTAGAACCTGATGAAAAGACTGGTTTAAATATGTTATAGAAGGAGTCAGGGTAAAGAAACTGGAGTATACTTTGTGACACTACACTTTATATCTAGCAAAGCTACAACATACTTTCTTGACATGATTTATTTTAATAAAAAATACAGCTGAACATATATCACAGATTACATGAAATTATACACAATAACATTCTTTCTGCATAGTAACCAACACTGATGTGTGTATTTGAATTTTAAAATGGATTTTTTTATAATCCTTTAAAGTGCAATTTATTTAAAGGGTTTAAGCAAATCATAGGATAAAAGATTTCTGATAACTGAATAATATCAAAAGATGTTGAAGTTGGATAAATCAAATCAGAAGTGATTACTATAGATGCCAGATTCACTTGGTGATGTTGGCCCTCCCTCTATTCCAAACTGGATTTAATTGCTGAGGACTAAGACAACCCTTTAACTGGCAAGAGCTTTATATGTGGTTAATGTCCTGTTCTGGTACATTGTAGCTGAGAACTACAAATCTAGCCTTGCTGTTCTCACTCAGCAGTGATTCCCACTGAACTCTGAAGAACTCCCCTATCTACCCTGTGTACAGGAGAGTGAAGAGGCCCTGCTTCTCTGCCTCAGCAGTATAACTGCCTTGGTTACAGTGTGAACATCTGAGGTGAACTGAGGGTAGCACTCATGGGAGCTACCTAAGGAATAACCTATGAGAACACTTCTAATAGAGTGGGAAGGACAAGGTGACAAAGGCCATTTGCTGCTATGACAGAATACTGTCTGTCATTGCTTTTGATTTTCTATCATTTTCCTTTCGCTGGTGAAAATGATACACATCCGATGCTGCCCCTAAAGGAAGCCCATTAGCATCACAAGGAGCAAAAATATTAAGGCAGCAGTGCTGGCCCCACTTTATTCTGTTTGGAGAGCACTTCCCTCTTGAAAAGCCTCCTAACTGGAGTATGTCTGCAAGACTGGCTGTACTGGCTCTGCAAGGATTCACCCAGGAAGGGACTTGAGGGAAGCTGTGGGAAAACTCACCTAGGAAGAGGGACTTGAGGGGTGGGGTGGGACGGAAGAAGAAGAGCCTGCCCTCCTGTGTTACCAAGAAGTATCAACCTATCTTAGGAGCACTGTGATCACAGGTTTTGGCTTTCCTCAAAGTTCCCTTTTGGAAATTCTGGATGGAGTTAAGCAGGGCCCCACGGTTCACACCATTCACAGCCTGGGGCAGGAACGGAGCAGGCATCTCTGTGCCTGAGGTTGGCGAGGGACCTGCTGGTGGAGGTGGAGGTGGAGGTGGTGGAGGAGGTGGAGGTAATGCTGAAGACAGTCCTGCAGAGGAAAGAGAAGAAGGTCAGTATTCCACCTTTCCACCTGCCCTGAATGCTGCTACTCAGGCCAGGGCAGAATGGACTCTGTGGGGACTAAATGTTCTCAGGGTGTCTTCAAACACTGATTAAAAAAAATAATAACTAGAAGCAACAAAGATGGCGCAGGGTGGAGGGGATTTAATGGTTGTTATTTCCTTTAAATGAGAGTCATGTGAGAATTGAATCAAGTATGTGAAACCACATGGTGACATCTCACCCTAGAGTAGCTAACTCCATTTCCAGGTGTATGGCTTAGGTTGAGGTTGGTTCTGCCTACTGAGCTCACAGGTGAAACATATCTGCATGCAGAGTTGGGCCAAAGGGACAAACAATCCCTGTTTCCTCACATATTTGAAGGAAATGATTGGCTCAACTAGGCTAGCAAGCCCCAGGGATCCTCATATCACTGTCTACCCAGCTTTGCAGTTTTACAAGCATGTGCTCCTTGATATTTCTTACTTATTTTTGGTATTAGGAATCCAGACTGAGATCCTCATGCTTGTATGGTGAGCATTTTATAGAGAAGCAATCTCTGAGCACCACACAACTGCATCTTCACTTGAAAAGTAGGTACTATTGTAAAGAGCCAGAGTGTACGTGAGAGGTTGAATATAAGGAGGTAAGCCTCTAAATGGAAAGCAGCAGAGACAGGACAACGCTGAGGACAAGAGCAGGAATAGCATCTGTTGACCTGTTACAGAACAGTAAGCCACTCAGCATTCTCAACAGGGAGCCAGTGTGTTAAGTCCCTCAAGTCTCTTCTGAATAATTCCCTATGGGGATTCATTAAAGAAATATAAAGTGCTAATACTTGTCAGGAGAATTTAGAGAAAGGGGCTCTTCCTGGCAATCCCATTTTCAGGGGGAAGTAGTCTTTACTATTCCTTCTCACCAGAGGCTAACTTAAGAACAGAATGAGTCACAGCAAGTGTGTGTCGATCTTCTGGAACATCAAAGATCCTGGACAAAGGGAAACTGGGAATCTAAAATATCCCTCAGCTTCCAGGAACATGTATACTAGCAAGATAGTAAATTTTTAAATGTTGTCAAGGATTATGAGCCTGCACTTTTATTTGCTGAGACCTCTAGCAATCCCCTTTATTTAGCAATTTGACTTTAATTGCTTTTTTTTTTTAACTTAGTAAACTGTCCACTCCAAAGTAGTGTCCAGAACCATCACTGCTGGGCTAGATTTTAATGTGTGGCAGTTATGAACACTGTTGTTCTTTTACACCCTATGTATCCGTTATTGACTCTGTCCTCTATCCCTCCCTGGCCATTCCAGGAGATAGTCTGCTGGGTGGTTCCTACACTGCTATGAGCTGCAGGAATAACAGGCAAGACACATTGTCCACTAATGTGGATGAAGAATGAATGGTTCAAGGTCACTAATAAAATACTCAAGTAAGTGCTCCTTTTCAGTAAGTGTGACAAGCAATGGCTAAACTTTTGATTCACAAAACCCACTTACCTTCCTTATATCTTTACCTCAACCTAAGGCAGCTGAAATTAAAGAATTACACAAATACATACTCTCATGCTCTGGAATCATGGAATTCTCAACTAATGATCATAAAGCAATACAAATAAAAATTAAGTACAGACAAATGAACAAAATGTAATTTATATTGGTTTTACTCAACAATGAATGACCCTCGGCTTTTATGCTAGGGTGGATTGTGGAAGACATTCCTAGCTCTGTCAGGGTTATTGAGGAAGTTAACCTAAGAAGCCCAGGTAGAATGAGGGCAAAGACATTCTTCTTAAGGCATTTGGGTAAAGCCAGTAGAATGCTGGGATGGAGGCCTCTCTTGAAGCTCTTGGAACTGAGTTTCTTGACTGACACCCTGCAGTACCAAGGCTGCCAGAGGAAGCTCTTGCCCATGTGGAGATGAATGGCTTCTAACATACCAGACACTATCCTAATGGCTAGAAAAGGGGGTAGTAGAATGTATTATGACATTCAGGGTCAGTGTGGACTGGGAGCTGTAGGGTTTCCCCTCCTGGCTGAAGAACCATTGCACGGTTAAGGCTCAAGAAGACAGGAGTGGACTGCAGCAGCACTAGGACCTATTGCATGCCTGAAACTGGCCATCCCGAGACTGGTCACTCTCCAGTCCAGTGTTCAGGAAGGCTAGAGGCAGGCTCGGGTCTTGAACTCATGGATGAGATTGGTAGTCTCAGCATACTACAACTTGGCATCACAAAGAACCAATCCTTGACTCTGGCCTCACAACTTTACATGCACTACCAAAGTTTGGGAGTTAGGGGTGGTTTCGGTAAATGGATCTTCATTTTTCTGGGTGAAGGCTGAAACTATCACTTAACTGACCCCTCAGGTATCAATATCAATATACCATCTGAAGTACTATGCATGTATAACAAACGGAAGAATGAGCATCCTGATGCCTGCTCACAGGGAGCTAGGCTAGCCTGTGCCTATATAATAAACAGAAGAGGGGACTGTGTGAGAAGTGGAGCTGTTCAATCCAGTGGGAGGAGAGTAAATAACTGATTCTTGCTCATAGGGAGCTGGACCAACCAGTCCCAAAGGGCCTGATTCCCATGAAGCCCATTTTTCCTTATTAGGCCTGTCAGAATTACAGCAGGCCTTGGTGTATACACTAAGACATGGAAGGGTAGAACCAGATACTAGAAGCTGAGGGGAGGCCCCAAGGAATAGAATGGCAGAACTAGAAGAGGCAGGAACACACTGGGAGCTGTCTCTGAGCATAAGCTCCATCTATTCATTGTCTTTGGCCATTTTAAGAGTCTGTTAGCTTCTTTTAAAGGTTAGTGAGTATAGGATAGAACCATTAGCAGCAATGTCAGGAAAGGAAACGGGGAAGGGACAGAACAAGCTGACAACATGCCCTGTGAAAGACCTGAAACAAGTGCCTGATGCATGCACTCTCTGTACCTATACTCATCTCAGATCACAGACAAGAGAAAAGAGCAAACAAACTCCATGCTGGACTATTGGTATATGAGGTCACAACTAGGATGAGGCATGCTCCTAGAAATACACCTACAGTGACATCCAGGTCAGTCCTGAGTTCCCAAGTTCATGTTCTTAGACAAAAATCCCAATACTAGCTGATCTAACTTTCCCAGAAGCCCCTCCACCAGATCCATTAAGAATATGGCCAAGGGCCAGAAAGAGGATGCACTCTGGTACATGAAGAAAAATTATGCAGTTTAGATCTTTGGAGGGTTGCTGTGCCAGACACATATGTAACACCTTTGTGCAAAGGACATCGAGTCACCTAGTCTTGAGCCAAATGTAGTAGTTTTCTCCAGGTTTCTGTAGGATGGGTAGGTCAGCTGACTACTAGACCATACCAGACCCAGAAGAAACAGCAGTCACACAGGGACAGAACAGTCCTCAGTTTTTTGGGCCACCTTTGCCTTGGCCTTAGGCAGATGAGGAAACTTAACATCTTACTCAATAATTCCCAAGCATGAGTCAGAATTTTTTTTTTTAATCATCAATTAGAAAAGCTAGGGAGTTATGCCAACACTCAACTGCCTAATACCACGTGTTCTTTACCCCAGTGACTGGGAACCAATGAGAGTAACAGTTTCCAAAATTGCACTCCGATGCCATTGACGCAATTAGGGCTCATACTTCCAAACTAAAACTGGAGTGAAAGATGAAGGTTTTAGAAGGTCATGAAGGAAATGAAATGAATACATATGAAGTGACTTGGGGGCTTTTTAAAGATGTTGTGTTTCACTGAAATGCCCCCAAGAAGGGAGTGGTCTCTGTTCTTCCAGTTCTGTTCACCAGTGACACAAATGCATTGGGTCCAATCTCACACACAGAAACACAGCATCTTTAAAGCTGGATATGTCAGCATAGTTTACTTTACCGAAAATTCACGTTCAAAGTGGTGCATGCTCTACTGAAGACAGCAGAGAGTAAGAGGAGAGAGAGGAGAGAGAGATTATTAATTATTATTATTATTATTCAAAGTCTAATGCTATTTAATCAAATATTAACAGTAAAATGTTAGTCTGAAATGCATGTTAAGTATTTTCATTGTAAAACTGGGGTACACTTGACCACAAAATACCTTGGTCCACAAACATGAACAGCAAATGAACAAGTCATTTTCTCCATACTTTTCTAAGCCAGTTAGATGCTACTTTTATTTACAAGCATGATATGCAAAGAGGTTTTCTGAGTCAGTAGAACAGATGCCAGTGATCTGTTCCATATTTTATCACCAAGGATGCCTTATCAAGAGGCTAAGAAAAGTTCAGTACTTTACCAAAAAAGCCTTGCCACGAGTATGAACTAAAAGGGCAAAGGTTTCTTTGTGTGTGTGTGTGTGTGTGTGTGTGTGTGTGTGTGTGTGTGTGTGTGTGTGTGTGTGGTACAAGTGCCACAGCACAGGGTGGAGGTCATCGAACAACTTGCAGAAGCCAGGTCTCTCCCACCATGTAGGCTCCAGGGATAGAACTCTGGTTGTCAGGCTCGGCAGTAAGCCTTTTACCAACATTGAGCCACCTCATTGGCCCATGGATTCTTTCAAAAACCAGCTTCTTAGAAAACTCTCTAGAGAAGAAGACATCTGCAAACCTCCCACTCCAGACATCTAGAGGTGGAGAGTCTGGAGAAGATTAAAAATAATGATGGTTTGGAGAGATTTTACTTGAAAGAGAAAAAGGAAACTTGCAACAGGGTCTGAGCTATGCTTTTGCGTTTGTCTAGAAAGTTTCTCTGAAAACTGCTCGTTGTTATATATTTGACTGCCATGCTAAAAGCTTCATTCCTTTATCTATGCCTTCACCATTTTGAACTTATTTTCTCTGTTAACTAGAATTTTGTTTATCAGAAAACATTAATTGAAGTAAAATAAGCGTCCTAGACCGGAGCTGAATTGTTCAAGGTCACAGTTGGCAGCTGGCCCTGCTTGTAGAGTCACCATCCAGCAGAGCAGCATTTAACTGAAACAAAGGCCATGGAGACTCGGAAAAGCAAGCACTCAGTGAGTGGGGTAAACAGACAGAGGCAGAAGCAAGCTCAAATCCTGGCTGTTGCAGCTGCATTACCTGTGACTTTGGTCAAGTTCTCAATGCTACTAGAGGCTTAGTTTTTCTCTAAAATGGAGCTCTCAGTGGACAGTAAGAAATCTGAGGATTAGATGAGACATGAGGGGCTGGAGAGATGGCTCAGTGGTTAAGAGGTCCTAAGTTCAATTTCCAGTAACCACATGGTGGCTCACAACCAGCCGATGCCCTCTTTCAGTGAGTACACTGTAGCTGTCATAAAATAAATAAAATAAATCTTAAAAAAAAAAAAAGATGGCTATGTCTATAAAAAAAATGAGACAATGAATACACATCACTTAGATGTGATTATCAAAACCGAGTTTCAGGTTTATTTAGTTTCTTTAACTCTTTTGCAAACCTACTTTTTCTAAAGCCATTGCATAGAGTTTGAGGCCAACCTGGGCTACATGAGATCCCATCTTAATCCCCATCCCACAAGGCTTGGAGAGTTGGTTCAGAGATTATGAATGCTTGCTCCTCTTCTAGAGTACCTGAATTCCATCTCTGGCACTTTTATGAGAAGGCTACTACTTGCCTGTAACAACTCCATGGGTTCAACTTCTACTGACCTCACCAGAATTCTCACAATACACAAATGTGCTCACGCACGCAGGTGTGCACACACACATGCACATAAAAGAGGGAATAAAGGCAATAGCTCCGTTGCCTGTTCCTCCACATGTGGTGACAATGAATATTTGTATGTGTGCAAACTGGGACATTTAAAAACACTCAGCTCTATGAATACAGAGAATGAATGCTCCTTGTAACACATGGCACAAGGTGTATTAAGATAAAGGAATTTTAAAGCTGGCTGCCTTTATGAGTAATGGAACAGTAGAAAAGTATTGCAAAAATTTTCACACTCAAAAAAAAAAAAAAAATGAAAACAAGAACAAAAAACAGGGCCTTACTAAAGAGTATGAGAGAATGCTACTCCACCAATGCATTTGCCACCAGACTTGGGGAAACAGTATTACTGTTGGGGAAACAATTTAGCGTTGATCTCCAACAGTCCCAAAGGAGGCAGCCTCAGAGAGGGTCTCAGTTGCTAGACAAGGCTCACACTAGTAATAACTCTTCAGTTACATATGTCTGCCACTTCTGCCAAATCCTAAGGGCAGCTAAACAACACCCTATCTGGTTATAGTGATCACTTAAAACTGAGGCTCACCTCACCTGGCCAGCCCTGAGCTGCTGCTGTCCGTCCTGCAGGGCCTGACCTAGCTGCCCTACAAGGCTGAAAGTCAGCCCCTCACCTTGCCCAGGAGGAGCCCTGAAAGCAGAGCGAGCCTCTATGTCCCACAACACTGCTACCCACAGTTAGGTGTGCTAGTGACGCCACTTCCTAAGGGATGGGATTAAAGCCATATGCGACCACTGCCTGCCAATAAACATGGTTATTTCATGGGAGCAACTAGAAGAAAAATATTAGCAGGCCTTAGAGAAATTTTTGTCTGCTTGAACTATGCCTGACAATTTAGAACTTCTGAGACATGGGACATTAGCTGGAGCCTGTCTGCCTCTGTCTGTAACCCAGGCTACACAGTTACTGGTGAACTCCAGACCACCTGTAGGTGTATCTTAAATACATGTTAGGTGAGCAGACCTCCTGTGTTTAACCTGGCTTAGCAGCTACAATGCTAGGTCACCAGGCAAATGCTCTGAGATTCATTACAAGTAAACAACCAGTAGAGGTAAGAGTATGATTTGGGGGTGAATAATTCTGACAGTAATTTTGTCAACAAAGTCATTAAAGGAACAAAGGAGTTGTTACTTTGGCTCAGAAGCCTCTCCTGACAGCCACTGCACTTGAGCTTCAAAATGTGTTCCCCTCACTTCACAGTACTGCACTCCAATGTCCTTAGATGGAACTTTTCCCATACTGACCGGGCGCTACAAAAAATTCCAGTTTTCTTCTCTCATTCTCAAAGTTGCCTCAGTTTCTATAAGGTTGCTATTATATGATATCTCTCCCATTTAGAGAAAGGAACCTAGAAGCTCCCCCTAGAAGGGTCCGTAGACTATGAATGAAGTAAGGCGTCTAAACATGAGAATGGGAAGAGGCTGCTCAGAACTACCACTCACACAGTGAAGTGCTCTGCACACTAAGCAGACATCTCCCTGGTAACCAAGGATTAGCCTCAGAAACATTTCTACTTCCTCAGCACATACAAATGATAGGAAAGCACACCATGTTATGTGGAAAATGGCACAAACTAGGAAAACAGTCAATTTCCAGAGATGTCTGGTTAGTCCAAACAGTCAATCTCCACATGACAGTTCTGTGTATTTGGAAGTTCCTTGTAAAATCTGCTGAGAAAGTCAGAACAAAAGAATCATCTCCATGACCTGGCATTTTGCTATGTAAAACTGGCCCCTTCCCTAGAACATTCTACAGTAAGTCGTCTTAGCAAACAAGGAGAGAGTCAATCAAGCCTAGCCTTCTTGCATTCACTTTTTTCCCCCAGGAGGCTTAGAGTCATTTAAAGGCAGCCACTTTTTTTTTTTTTTTCTTGGAGGTTCCTGGGCAATACCATAAACTTTAAGGTGTATGGTACTGTCAGCTCAAACCAACCCTGCCAAAGCTTTCCTTTTCAAACAGCTGAAGAGCTCTCCCAAGGGCATCAACGAGCTGAGTGGAAGAGCCTCCTTCTTAGACACTGAGGAGGAGAAGCAAAAATGCTGCCCCCGTTTTTTTTTTTTTTTTTTTTAACTAGTTTGTAAATGGTCGAGAAAAGATCTTAGTTCAAAAAGGAAAGACATAAGACAGTATTCCAGAACTGGTGTTTTTGTAGGTACTCGCAAAGACAACTTTGTCAGTTTTTGTTTTTGTTTTTCAAAAAAATCCAGCCGGGCAGTGGTGGCGCACACCTTTAATCCCAGCACTTGGGAGGCAGAGGCAGGTGGATTTCTGAGTTCGAGGCCAGCCTGGTCTACAGAGTGAGTTCCAGGACAGCCAGGGCTACACAGAGAAACCCTGTCTTGAAAAACCAAAAAAAAAAAAAAAATCCTCATACTATCTGATTTAGTTCACAAGGTGAAACAAAAGTTAATGATAACTATCCAGATAATTATGTGCTTTAGAGGATGGGACAGAGAACAAATAGTTATCAGGAAATTTGTTGGTAGGGATATTTTACTCTGAGCTAGATATCTCATCGGCTCTGATGTGACAAACCCACAGCAGGAAGTCTGGAGGAGTAAACTGTGGTAGGACAAAGGTCAGGATAACAGTTTATTTGTTCTGCCCTAAGACCTTGCAAGAGGCTTTTGGGGAAAACAGAAAGCATATGCTAAAGAGGACTAGGGGTCCTAAAAGCAGCCCTTCCCCCAAGTGCTGAGCTTGGGAACCCAGCCTCTAGATGACACAGGTTTTGATTTGCATATGTCCCTCTGGAAAAGACAGGTGGGGTCTAACCCCTAAAATGCTTGAACCAAGGTAAGTCCACCTTCTCCTTTGATGGAGAGAGAGGAGGCATGTCACCTCACACATTACTAACCTGCTGTGGAAGGTGGAGTTGGAGATGATGGGGATGTGAGAGGTGAGCTGGCCCCAGATCCTGCTAAGAAAAACAGAGAAATCCTCATGGGGAGCCAAGGCAGACATTTGAAACTTGGCATGAGCAGAAAGTCAGCATTGTTGAAGAATCTGTAATTAGTCCAGCATGTGGAACTTGTGGAACCATGTGATGAAAGACAGAAATTAGGAATTAGACTAGTGGTTGACAGGTTTCACTCCAGTGCAGGGTGTACTTCATCAGGCCACTGGGGCTTATTGATCAATGAGGAGAGGGTAGCATATACACTGGTTGCAGTACTTCTCCTGAACCAATCCCATCCTTGGGTAAAGACCAATGACCCAAGCCTGTGGAAGTCTCACCCAAGATCACCTTGAAGCATTTGCACACACACTTTCTCCTTCCCTTCCCCCGCTCTATCCATTTATTCCCTGTAGCCTTCTCAATGATTATTGTGGCTCAGCCTTTCAAGTATTGGGGCCACTGGCATACAGTACCACATCTGACTTTTTTTGAGACAGAGTCTTTCTATGTAGCTCTAGCTGTCCTGGAACTCACTATATAGACCTCAAACTCATAGAGGTTCACCTGCCTCTGGCTCCTAAGTGCTGTGATCAAAGGTGTGTGCCATTACACCCACTTAGGTTTTACTCATTCAACCATTTGAGTCTCATTAAGTAGCCCAGACTAGCCTCAACCTCTTGATCTTCCCTGGAATTACAGACAGGGCATGGGCACACCCAGCTCAGTTCTCCTGTGTACCACTCAGTATCTCCTTAGGATAAGCTACCTTATCTGAACTGGCCAAAGTGAGAAGAAGCATGACTTGTTGAAGATCAAATTTACCAGAAGGTACGCTCAGTTAAAGAGGCTCAGGCCCAAGTCTGTGGATTTTCTAGACCTTTTCTTTTCTTTCTTTCCTTTCCTTTCTTTCCATCTTTCTTTCTTTCCATCTTTCTTTCTTTCTTCCTTTCTTTCTTTCTTTCTTTTAAAGATTTATTTATTTATTATTATATGTAAGTACACTGTAGCTGTCTTTAGAGAAACCAGAAGAGGGCATCTGATCTCATTACAGATGGTTGTGAGCCACCATGTGGTTGCTGGGATTTGAACTCAGGACCTCCAGAAGAGCAGTCAGTGCTCTTAACCACTAAGCCATCTCTCGAGCCCCCTCTAGAACTTTTCTTAATGAAACTCAGTAAACACCCTCATTTAGGGTAAAAAAAAAAAAAAAAAAAAAAAAAAAAAAAAGCAAAACCCCAAATCCCCACAGCTTGAAAAATCCCTAGAAAATATGCCCCCAGCCCAACAAGGAATTAGCCCTGCAGCAGAAGCCTCTTGTGTGGAACCAGAAAGGCACAGCCCTACAGAGAGGACAGCCTGGGCCCCTGAACTGCACCAAGGGAGGGCTGTTGTCATGCAGCACTGAGCAGCCACCACCAGCTCTGAGGGTAGGGCTCTTTCATCACTCCACTAATGACTCAGAGGGTATGTCCGTGCCTGTGGACACACTGGGGATGGGTCCTAACTAAACCACAGCTGTCACAGTACTTCCTCATCTCCCTACAACAGGAGGGCTGATCACTAACAGATCTTAAAGACAGAAAACTGAACTTGTGATTCTAGACCTGTTGGTAATTGGTCTGTGTGTTTCTATCAATAACCAGTACTTAGCTTTCCTAAACTCCTGAGGTATCTTGGGTAGGATTTTGGTCTTTTTTAGGTTTCATGTGTCTTAGATTGGCTTAAACTTGCTATATAGCTAAAGATAACCCTAACATCCTGATCCTCCTGTTTGCATAAGTGCTCTCTGCAAGCACATGTCACCATAGCCACTTCACTGTATTAGAGGAATGAAAGCAGGGCCTTGTGCATGCCGGGTGAGCATTCTATCAACTAAGCTACATCCCTATCCCATTCCTGGATTTCTTTAGTGACCCCTCCTGCTGCATGTGGAAGAGAGCAGGCACAATCGTGGGAAGGGAAAGAGCATTGTAGGCCTTCTCTGCTTCACAAAGAACTAGCTACTTAAACAGTCACTAGTGTATAGATGTGCTGGTTGGAGACTGCATCTCCCTGTACCAATGACACTGACTAGCCCTTGTTCATCCTATAAACTATGAAGCAAATGGATTTCCAAATATGAAGTTATATGCCAGTCACAGCAGCTTCCATTCCCCAAGCATATGTTGGTCCTCACTGGGACCTCCTATCCTCCCCATCACTGTGCCTAACTCAAACCTAGATTCTGTGATAGTGTCATCATTCTTGTCTTATTCCAGAGTTTTATGACTCACATTCCAATCTCCAGTACTACCTATACCTCCTGTATTCTCTAGCTTCACAGAGTCTAGCCTTCAAGCTACAGCTCAGTTTGCCTGTGTATTGCTCAGTATCTCCTCTAGTGTAGGCAAACATCTGAATTGACCAAGGAAAATGAGGTGTGACCTATGATTGATTCATGCAATCATCCATCCATCCATCCATCCATCCATCCACCCACCCAGTCTCACTACAGTGTCCAGGCTTGTCTTCAGTTCCTGTGCTTAAAGAATCTACCTCAGCCTTGAGTTGCTGGGACTGCATGCATACACTGCTGTGTCCAGCCCTTCCACATTTAAAGACTTCTGCTTTGTCACCTGTCCTTCCTCGCTCCGGTCTTGAATGCTCCGGTGTTGAAGAGATGAATGGGCTTCTGCCACTCCTCACACGGACAGTGGGGCTTTCAATGCTCACCTTTGGCCCTCTAGCTTCTCCATCACCCTCTTCTTTGCAAATATTTGGCTCCTCCCTTTCTGATGGGTCTTTTATTTCTTTAAAGTATAATCCGCTTAACTTCAATCTCCCCTTCCCATCCCCCTGTCATGCTGAAATTACATGGGTTATTGAAACCTCCCTTCTCTACAATGAACTGTATTTCACAGATTTATAAACAGATCACTCAGTCTGACCCTCAATCTGGTCCAAAGTTGAATATACATCAGGCTCAAAGTCAGCATGGCCAGCAGAGAGAGGGGCAGCTGAGAATGACTGTAAAGACTATTAGAATCCTGACTGTGACTAAGAGAATGACTCAAAAGAGGTACTCTGACACACACCCACACACCCACAACACACAACCTTCTGCCCCACCCCACCACAGAGTCTATTCTTCAGTCCACTGAGGGAACACATCCTTCAACCACATGGATTCTAGAGCAGTGGGCAAGATTTAGGCTAATTTCCATGTACACAGAAGGGCCTGATTTTCTTCTATGTCAAATGCTCCTGACTTTGACAGATGGAGTCTAGCCATTGGTGGAGAGGTGGGAATAATATGAGTGTTGTCACAATTCTTCACAGGGACCGAGCTTTTCTAATCTCTGCTCTCATTACTGTACTGCTCAATCAAATCTCCATACCACCTACAGAGTCCTGGACTGCACCCCTGGATGGGCCCCAAGACAACAGCTAACCAGTTACCTGAGTTGTTGGAGTTGCTGTGCTTCACTGGCTGCTCTTCACTGTTCTCAACAGCAGATCGTTTTGACTTCTTTAAAAATAAAAGAAGGGTGGATGGTAAGCAAAGAAAAAGCATACTGAGCTGAGAGTTTAAAAAAATTCCAGACATACAGTTTACCCAACTATGAAGAATGGTATATTTAGCTTTACAACCTAATGCAGAGAAGCCACAAGCCAAAGGAGAAAACAAAACCAATGCTGACTTAACTACACACTGACCATTTCCTCCAATTGCTTCCTGCCATAATGGGCCTAGCAAGCCAGCAAACTATATGCTACTGATGTGTGTGCATGTGCATGTGTATGTGCAACACTCCACTAAAAACATAATCTTCTACTAAACAGGAGCAGGGCAGACTGGAGGACAGGCTGCAGGATCCAACTGGTGGGAGTTAGTGTGTGTGTTAAGTTCCAAACCAGTCGTCTGGAAATGCTTTCAGCTTTCAAGACAAAATTGTGTCATTAATTGTCCACCATTAGCCTTAGAATGTTCTTCACATGCAGTCAAGGATTTAAAAGAGAACACAGGGACAACAGGCTTACCTTTCGAGCTAAGATCTTTCTCCTTTTTCTTTCTTCCTCAGACCCATGGTGTGACTGAGCTCTCGTTAGTCTTCGATGCTGGTGAATCTTTAAGAGACCACAATCCCCAACAAGTGTAAACAAAGTCTACCTAAAGCAGGTTCCTAGTGCGACTTCTATGTGTCTGACCACGTTAAGCTATTAGGATAAACAAGGTCTTTCTTGGCCAGCTTGTGGCTCAGGTCTGGCTCTCTGGGAGAAGGGCATGCTGAGTGACGATGCTCCTTCTCACTTTCACAATTCCTTCCTGCCATAGATCTTTACAGAAGAATGTGACCCATGAGTGCTGCCAACCTCCCCACCAGCAAGCCCTGATCATGAAGGATGATCATGCCAGTGCGTGTGCTTGTTCTACACAGACCGAGCAGACTGAGGGTGGGACTGTGAGATACTGTTCTGTGTCACAGTGCTTAGCCCAAAATCTGGTTAAGAGCAAGTATGCACGGAATGTGTATGGGGTGAACGTCCAAAGCCAATCACTGTGAATGGGTCACCAAATGATCACAAGGACAACTTGCTGGCTGACCTGCTTCTGTTCCTCCATAAGTCTCTTCTCTATACATTCCTTGGCAATTCTCAATGCCTCTTTTAATTTTGTGGGAATCTGAAAGGAGAAGGAGAAGCAGTACATGAGCTACTAAGTGAAGTTGTTGGAGTTTCCTGAGTTCTCAACACATGCCGTAACAACCGTCATCACATGGGAGGTCCTCTAGAGCAAAGCCAGTTAAAGCCACACT
Organism: Mastomys coucha; assembly: GCF_008632895.1. Lineage (NCBI taxonomy): Eukaryota > Metazoa > Chordata > Mammalia > Rodentia > Muridae > Mastomys > Mastomys coucha. The sequence goes on along the minus strand of NW_022196892.1, from coordinate 500,192 downwards.
CCATGTACACCAGCTACACTCACCTTGCCAGCACTTTTAGGCAACAGATGCATAAACTTAAAGCATAAACACACTATGTTTCAAGTAATTCAAGGGTTCCAGAATTGCCAAAGCAGTCTCAAAGAACAAACACAGCATCAAAACCTATTATTACATGATCTCACAAAACATCATTTCAAAACCAATTATTTATTACACAGCTAACAGACCAGAATGAGAGATCCCAGAAACATGCCGCCTTGTACACGGACAAATGGCCTTCCACACACACAACTAAGTAAGAACAATAGCTTCAAAAGAGTGTTAGTAAAAGTCAAATACCTACATAAAAAGTAGTCAGATTAAATCATTATCTTAAGTCATATTTGAAAATTAATTCAGCATGGGTGCAAGACCTAAAGTAACACCTAAAGCTCAGGAAGGCACCTCGTGGGCCTGGACTTGTGTTTCCCTCCTACAGATTGTCTGTCTGCTGATTCTGGAGGACAGCTGTACAGATGGGCCCTGTACACACCTGTGACCCTCTCCCTGCAGCTTCCTGGGCTACTGTGTTTGCCACCACCAGTTCTGTCTCTCTGCTAGGGTCAGGTATTACCGTAAGGCTCTGTCTGTCACTTTAATGTAGCCCAGCTTGGCCTTGAACTAATGATCCTCTTGCCTCAGGGGTTACAGGCACATACCATCCTACCCAGCTGGAAGTGACAACACCAAGAACATAGGTAATGAAAGAAAATAACAAATAACTTGGACTAGTTAAAATTAAAACTTCGTTCAACAAAGGACACTGCTCACAATGAAATTTTAAAAACTTCAATACTTATAAGGACTTGATATCACAGATATAGAGGAGCTTGGGCAAATGAACAACAAAAATATGTAACCCAACTTAAAAATGGGAAAAGGTCTCTAATAGAAATTTCTTCAAAGAAAATAAACAAATGATAACAAAACAAAAAACAAAAAAACCCAAAAAACCCTGCCTTATCAAATGGTGCTTTCATCGGTTAAAAAGAAGTTCAACACTGAATAAATACAAATCAAAACCACACATTAGATATCATGTCTCTTCATAGCCATTATGATGGCCACTATCAGAAAAAACAAAATGAGTTTGGCATGGTAGCTCAAGCCTTTAATCCCAGCACTCAAGAAGTCAAGGTAGGAGAATTTGAGTTCCATGCTAGCCTGGGCTATAAAGCAAGTTTTGGGCCAACTTAAGTTATAGTGAAACCCTGTTGCAAATAGACAGACAAGAATAATAATAAAGAATTACAAATATTTGGGCTTCAGAGAAGATTCAGTGGATAAAAACACCTACTACTGTTCTTACAGAATCTGGGTTTGGTTCCCAGCAGCCTCATGGCAGCTCAGAATGTGTACCTGGTCATGATCTGTACCTACAGTTCCAGGGGATCTAATGCTCTCTTCTGGCCTCTGCAGGCACCAGGCATTTGTGTAGCACATAGACATAGATGCAGGTAAAACACAAGTCTTGGCAGGAATGGAGAGAAATTGGAACGCTTGTGTACTGAGTAGGAATGCAAGATGATACAGTCATGTGGAAAGCAGAATGGAGATCCCTAAAACAAAACAACTGAAAAGCAGCTGAGGAGGTGGGAGGGTTACTGCATCCAAGAAGCAGGGCTGTGCTTCCAGGCTTCAGTGTATAGGCCAACCACTGTGGAGGGCAACGTGGCCCAAATAGCAAATGGCTACTAGCAGCCACAGAGCAGTGCAAGGCCTAACTTTGGCCTTTAAGTTCCAAAGCCCAAGATCATCGTTCCATACTGCTGCTTCTCCTAACACTTCCTTCCAGATTTTTCTATAGATACAAATATTTGGGTTTATATTCTGTCTTCCAGATCCCACTATTTTATTGATATTGGCCTAAATAATAAATTACTTTCCATATTATTACAATGCATTTATACACTTTACTTTTAGATAAAAATGTTTTAAATATATGCACCATAGCTAGACATAGTGATGCATGCCTATAACCCCAGCATTAGGAAGGCAGACACGAGAGGATTGCTGCAAGTTCAAGGCTATCCAAATCTGTTTTTTAAAAAAGCCAGGAAGTGCTGGTGCACACCTTAATCCCAGCTCTTGGAGGCAGAGGCAAGTGGATCTCTGAGTTTGAAGTCAGCCTGGTCTACAGAACAACTTTTTGGGCAGGCAAAGACTACACAGAGAAATTCTGTCTTGAAAGGAAAACATACACACACACACACACACACACACACACACACTAAAACAATAAAACAACCCCATGCATTATAAATGGTCAAAACCAGTAACTAGCTATAGGATGTTTGGATACTTCCTAATTTTTCATTTATGAATCTTTTTGTTTTTAAAAAAATTATTTTTCAAAATCAACTTACTTATGTCATAAACCCAAAAATTATATAATTTGCTTTACCTTAAACTGTGGCTTTTCAGAAGTTGTTAGTAAAACATCACTGAATAATCTATAAGAAAAGAAACAAATGCATAAGGCCCTGAGTTTACCCTCAGTATTGGGTACTCTCAGAGCAGGTCAGAGCAGCTTACAAGCTCTCAGCCCGAGCCCGCCAGAGCCACCATTCCAAGTCTGTCAGCAAAGGCAAAGTTGCTTGCAAGTCACTCGGTGCCCTCAGAGTTGTTTTTAGGGAGGGACCATAGTGTCAGTTATACTTGACACTATGGGCCATATACTATTTTTTTTAAAAGTTGGTAAATACAAGTTTGCAAAATGTTGCAGATATATTAGATGTTTCTAAACAGAACTATTTGTTTTCTTGCCACGGAAAAGGCGTTTTTTTTCCTAGAACTTAGTACATCTTGAATTGTCCTGCTTGGAATCTAAGACATACTTCATTCTAAAACAGCAGTTTCTGGCGTGCATCAATTCTTTCTTCCAAGGTATGTTACTAGAAACACCAGCAGGAGGAACTCTGGACTGCTTGGACAGTGCCCAAGTGGCTTAGTGCTCTTAATGTGAGATTCTGCTGAGACAGACAGAAGTTCACCCCACAGAGAAATGACGAACACCTTTTTCAGCATCCTTCTTGAATCCTGGCCCTCCCCTGCCATTCATCCTCTGACTTCCAGATTTTCACTAAACACAAGACACACCTCTTCAAAGCAGAAGCCCACGGGGTAGAATGTTTTGGGGAAGACAGAATACCTGTCTTGATACCAAGCCTGGGAACAAGCACAGTGCCCAGGGGAGACGATGCAAGTGCACACTGACGCACACAGCCTCACCCACTGCTCCCTGACCGAGTGCTCTCTGACCCTAGGAGTTTGTGGCAAATATTGTAGGTTTCAAAGTAGGTCTATTTTCTCATATGTACATTATTAGTGGCTGTTGGTTTGGAAACAGATGCTTCAGTGTCATATCCATGTACAAGGGCTTGTTTCTTCTGATCATCAGCTTCCCCAGGGGGAAAAAAGTGCCTGGCCTACAGCAGGTAGTCTCTAACCAGGCAGGAGGAAGGAATGAGAGCCCTGTAGTTAGTTCTAGTCTCTGGCTGCACTTTGTCCCCAACCTTGCTTGCTGCTGTTACTTCCTGAATGCCTTTGCTATACAACAAGCTGGTGCAGACAAAGCAGGGCTAGGGAAACCTCTCAACACGCTCAGAAAGCTTGTCGATGTCCTTCTGGGAGGAAGAATGAAGCTGAGATCCATTCACAGGCTTGTCTGACTTCAGTTCCATCACCTGAACCTTTGTGTGCAGGAACAACACCTAAGGAGAGGCCCTAAGGAGGCCTTATACACTCAGCTCTTAACAACTGTGCTGACAGAAGAGGTCTTTTGAGTACAAAACCCTTGGCACAAGGTTTGGTACACACTAGCTATTTAATAGCTAGTGCTCAGAGAGAAATAAACAAAAAAAAGCACAGGAGCCCAAGAACAAACCACTTTCTTGTAGGGGGCAGGCCCGCCAAGGCCTGATGGGCACACGCTACACATAGCTGGGGGTTAGCTGGTAGCTGGAACAGGACCAGCAGAGAGAGGTGCTAGGGAGGGCCCTCCTACTGTATTTCCTAAATCAGGAGTTCAACAAACACACACAAGTATTAATGGTGATGGGACACGTGGAAAGGACACTGGATTTCCAGGACAGCAACTGGACTAAGCAGAGCGGTCACAAGGAAAGGGTCATGGTATCATGCTGTAAGTGACTGACAGCAAGCTGGTCACTTCAACTCTGCAGGGACCAAGTTGAGTCTTTACCATGGCACTGGGCTCTGAGCACCAGTGGTCCAAGGTTCAGCACAATTATCAAGATTACAACCAAGGCATATGATTGACTTACGGCATCTGTAAGAGCCGGGAGACGGTAGGCATGCCATTTTTACAGGCTTCACAAGACAGCGTAGACTCCAACACGGCCACTTGAAATGAACAGATACACATTTTAGTCCCACAGAACTCTTGCAGATCTACTTGGTGAGGAAAAGTTTGACATCTCTTTGCAACAACTGTCTGCAGGCTGATCAGGACAGTGTCAAAACTCTTCACATACAGACAGATGGCATACGTGGGGGGATGGGAAACACTGCCATTATCAATGACTCAAAAGAAATGCCTCAGAAACCACAGGCCGACAGACAGCTACGTCTACTCCAAGGAGAAATGGAGGAAGGCATCAAGATAGTGTCCGTACAACTGTTCTCTTTAGAGAGAAGTAAACAGTACACAAAAGCAAAATTCAGAACCTGATTTTAACACTTGCTTGCTTTTAATGGAAACCAAGACACAGAGTGCCAATTGCTGACACCTTGTCATCCAACACCTTGATGCTATAAACAAGCAACCAGACTCTCATATCCACAGGTTACTATTTAGTTTCAGCTGTTCAAACTTCGCAGCAAACAGTCTCAGGGTGTTTTTTCACTTTCTCTCTTGCTTTGGTTTTTTTGAAACAGAGTTTCTCTGTGTAACAGCCCTGGCTGTCCTGGAACTCACTCTGTAGACAAGGCTGACCTCAAACTCACAGAGATCTGCATGCCTCTGACTCTTAGGAGCTGGGAATAAAGGCATGCAGCACTACACCAGGCCCATGTCTGTTCTCTTGAATCGCCTCATTTGGCATAGTGAAGGCTGACAGAGTGATTGCATACTCCAAACAGTGTCCCAAAAGCTACCTTGGGCTCTCTTTCTTCCAGCTTTAGAGCTCTGGGCTAGCCATTCGCGGGTAGGATGGTCTGAGATGAGTTTGCACCGGTCCTTATGCCTCACCTGTCCTTCCATACTCCTTAGTCTCCTTGGGTAAGGCTATAACAGCTCCTTGAACCACCTGCCTGAGAATCTGGAGGCCTGGCTGGGCAGGCTCTCAAGTTTCTTTCGGCTCCCACTCCTGCTTGGATGGGACTCTGACACTTGCCTGGCTCCTCAAGTTTGGCTTCTGATTAAAACCCAAGCTGGCCACAGTTCTCTACGTTCTCCTGCTCTCAGAAATATAGTGCAGTTTACAGAGGTTTCTCCAGAAGCTTCAGACAGATGAACAAACAGACAAGCCATCCAAATGTTCACTGCTCCAGCTGGGGAGGATGACAACTTGCTCTCCATCTTTCTCGGAGTTTGGCAAGAGCTTAAGTAGCTTTGCAGACTACCAGGTCCCAGCAAACCCCACTCCCAAGCCCTGTACTGACCCACAGCCATGGATGATGCAGGAGGAAAGGAGTCCACAGGCACAGAGTCTGGAGGTCGTCCATAAGTCATTTCATAGAGTAAGTGGCCAAAACAGTGGACATCTACACTTTCCAATGTCTGGGGAAGAAAGAGCAGTGCCATGTTCAATCTTCAGTCATTGGCCCTCACTACCCCTGCCCAGGCTTCCACAGAGAAACAAGGCTCAGGGCAGCCTCATTCCCAATGTGACTCCAAAGTCTTTTTCAAAGGCTCACAAGCCATCCTTCTGATTTAGCGATATGTCATTTTCAATCAATGATTCTATTCACTTTCTTGTCCCACTCACCATGTTATCTTTGCCTCTTAGAGATCCAGCATTGCTCCATGGGAGAAATGAGAGCAAGGTACACTCCAACTGTATTTTCCAATGCTTAATACACAGGGTGACCTGAACTAAAAACACAGACCTGTCATGACTGTCACAACTTACATTGATTTTCCTGAATTGTGTGAAGTAGGATCGGTAGAAGGAAGGAAGGCCCAGTAACGAGTTTTCGAGGTCTAGCAGCCGGCAAGTGTTGCCATCCAGCATCACATTGGCTGCATGGAGATGGCCATAGGGGAACCCCTTGTCATGAAGAAACTTTAGTACCTATTAAAAAAGATGTGCAAGTTAATTGTTCCCAACTGAGTCACATACAACATAGGTTAAATTCATGTTTTAAGTATTTCTGGAGAAAACAAGATGGCTTGGGTTAAAATGTGCTGACAACAGAACCTGACAGCAATCCTTGGGGCAGACATGAAGAAAAGAGAGAACCAATTCCCAAAAGTTGTCCTCTGACCTGCACACATGCATCTGCCATAGCATGCACACACCCACACACATACAAACACTTACCCACATGTAAATAAACAAATAAATGTAAAAAGAAAAAGGCATTTTAAGCTGGGCATATAGCTTGGCAGGAGTTTTCTCAACATGTAGAAGGCTAAGAGTTAACTCCCCAGCAAAAACTAATATATTTTAAGATGAAATCCAGCAGGCCACTCAAGAGATCCCCACCCCCCAAAAATGCCAACTCTGATGAGTTCTTTGGGAAAAAGAGTAATGATACAGACTGTCTCACACCTGTGAGACTGTCGGGGACGCTGTCAAGTTTCCTCTTTCCCAAGTAAATAGAATCAGGTTGGAGGGAACAGCTCTGATGCCCAAAGGCTCTGCTTTGGAAATTTTCTGGTTCCAGCAGCCAGCTCTTTTCTGAAGCTGCCCTGTTCCACCTGCGTGGATTCATAAAGCTATGGCATCAGTGTCTGTGCCAATCACTTAGGAATAGGAGAACTTCTCCTGTTCAACATCCACTTTGAACATATTTGGTGTTTAGTAATAAAAATACAAAGTAAGGTTCTGGCCTCTCTGCAAAAGCAAACTTCTCAACTTCCATTAAGATAAACAGTGATTCAACAAAAGATGCATGATATGTCCCCACAAGGACCTGGGGACTAGAGCCAAGGCAGTGAGGGGTGCCTCCACAATCCAGCAAACATAAAAGGAAATATGCTAACTTCTCTTTCCAGCTACTAGCTTTAAAAATCTCATCCCGTAGCCAGGCGGTGGTGGCTCACACCTTTAATCCCAACACTTGGGAGGCAGAGGCAGGCGGATTTCTGAGTTCGAGGCCAGCCTGGTCTACAGAGTGAGTTCCAGGACAGCCAGGGCTATACAGAGAAACCCTGTCTTGAAAATAAAAAAAAAAAAAAAAAAAAAAAATCTCATCCTGTAAGAAATCTTGCCAGGGGTGGTTGTGCACATCTTTAGTCCCAGCACCTGAGAGGCAGAGGCAGGTGGAGTTCAAAGCCAGCCTGGTCTACAGAGTAAGTTCCAGGACAACAGAAAGACATCTGCTGTTGACTTCTGGTCTCCACGTGTGTGTGTGTGTGTGTGTGTGTGTGTGTGTGTGTGTGTGTATCTACCTATATCCTTATATCTAGATGGATAGATGGATGGATGGATATAAAGAACATGGGATTAGGGTATGCTTAACTCTCTACTGATGGGGTTGTGAATCCAAGAAGCCTAGAGAAATTCTGTAGAGAGGACAACATGGACAAAGCTGACACTCTTCCTGCCTCTTTTTCACCTTCATTTCTCTCTTAGTGTTGAAGATCACTTTGTGCCTTGAAATACTAAGAACACACTGTCCTCCTAAGCTATATCTCCAACCCAAATGGGAACAGGCTTTTATAGTTCTGTAAAGAAGACACAGGAGTCAGGCATCTTGGCACACGCCTTTGATCCCTAGCATGCAGAGGCAGATAGGTCTCCAAATTCAAGATCAACCTGGGTCTATGGAGTGCATTCCAGGCCAGGCAGAGCTATACAGTAAGACCTTATCTCAAAAACAAACAAGCAAAACCAAAACCAAAAAAATCTGAACATATATATGTCCAAGCAGATCAGTAGATGACAATGTTTGTCATCAAAGCCTGATGACCTGAGTTCAATCCCTGGAACCCAAGTAAAGGCATGTCACATAGCATGGTTTGCATCGCCACATTCAGACAGTAAAATTAAGCTTACAAAGAAAAAAATATCTTGGCACAGAGATAAAGATCAGCCAAATAACCCAAAAGATGACACCAAATTCTAAACTTTTGGAATTTTACAGATCTAAATTACTGCCACCTTTATACCAAATATTTGTTTGTTGGGGGAAAATACAGCAATGCTATCCAGTATTACATATCAAGTCATATCAGTATATGTCAAGTTATAGGTAATATGACAATGTCTCTGGTTTTGGAAAGTACCCAAGAACTTTCCTATAAAAACTGTCATCATTCTAGGGGGCTCCAGAATAAGATCACTTGTTCTTCCAAAAGGCCTAAGTTTGGCTCCTGATAACCATATTGGATGGCTCACAACCACCTCTAACTGTAGTGCGAGGGAATCTGTCACCTTCTGGCTTCTGCAGCAACCCCAAAACATGCAGCAGACATATATACACACAAATAAAATAAATCTTTTTTAAAATTGTAATTCTGGATGAAATATGAGTACAACTGTGGTTGTCCGAATAGGAGGTGTGGCCTTGTTGCAGTAAGTGTGTCACTGTAGGGATAGGCTCTGACGTCTCATATGCTGAAGCTAAGCCCAGTAAAGATAGTCCCCTCTGCTGCCTGCAGATCATGATATAGAACTCTCAGCAACTTCTCCAGGACTATGTCTGCCTGTATGCCATGTCATGTTTCTTACTGTGCTGATAATGAACTGTTCAAACTGTAAGCCAGCCCCAAGTTAAATATTTTCCTTTATAAGAATTGCTATGGTCATGATGTCTCTTCCCAGCAATAACTAAGACAACAACTTAAGCAAAAATGAATATCTCTTACCTCTAATATCTGCCGTCCATATGTTTTTATTTGTTGGAGTTCAAGGCCCTGGGTTTTCTTAGGGTTGCAATATTTCTTTAGGAAGGGGTCCTTTGGTTTTGCCTTTAGAAAAAAAATCAACAATACATAAAGAGCTAGAGGAACCAATTTTTAGCACAGGGCTTCCTAAAAAGGTAGGAAAGACTCCATAGAGTCAGCCAGGGGCCCCGGCACACAGGATGTGGGGTTTGTTGCTGTGTTAATCCAGTAGTCTGTAGCTGAGGTAAAGAGGCTGGTCTGAGCCCTATTTCTTCTGTATCCGAGGAACTACACACTGGTCTCACCCTAGGCCATTCCCAAAGTCTTGCCTACTGGAACCATTTTCCAGGACTGCTTTGTTCACTGCAAAGTCCAAACTTTAAAACTCACCATCAGATCAGCCTACCATGTAACAGACATCCATCTTTGCTCATGGGGAAAGAAATGTCCTTTTAAGCAAACTAGTTTTTCCAACTCAGATTTAAATTTGTCTGTTTGTTTTTGCGATAGGGACTATGTAACCCAAGCTGGACTGAAACTCACAATTCTCCTGTCTAGTCTCCTGAGAACATAGGATTTCACCATGCTATACTTAAAATGTAAAAATTAAAATAAAATTCATGGGGCTTGGGGGGGTGATTTAATTATAATCTTGAGGAAAATTATTTTTTAAATTTCATGGGGCCTAACTTCTGGAAATTTATATATCAATTATCAAAACAGATTCTAAAGGGACTGAAGAAATCTATAACCATGAACTTGATTTATAAGTAGTACCTTGTAGATCAGATCCTTCAAAGTTCCCTTTTCATTAAAGGTTCTAATCAGCAATGCTGATGATTCGCTAGCTGTGGCAAAGGTCACACGATATATGTAAGGGTGCTGCCAAAACAAAAAAAGAAATTCAGATTAGTTTACACCACAATCTAGGGCCTTTTAGATTCACGTTGTCTCTGTGGAGAGGCAAGCACTATGTGGCTGGTTTAGTTTTATGTAGATATGCCGCTCCCTGAGCACAAGCTACTTTTAAGTTACTAGAAGATCAACTAGCTCCTCCCCGCCTCAGATGGGAGGAAGGGAGAAGTGATGAGAAGGAGGGGCAAGCTCCACACAGAAGGCCCTGCTTGGCTAAGCAGTTCTCCTCGCTGAAAGCTTCCTCACTTGGCTCTGTGCATCCAGATTTCAGGCAAAACCATGGTGGCAGAGAAGAAAAGGGCTGAGCTTTGAGAGAGACCTAATAAAGAGCTCAACAGTCGCTCAGCAGTCGGAGCAGCTAAGTGGGAGAGCAGGCCAAGTGCGACTGTGCTCAGAGCTTTGTCACTTACTCCACACTGCTGCTTGCATGCCAAGGCAGGGAGCATAACCACTTGGAAACAAGCATGAGCAGCGTGCTTTGGCATCTGGGCCCTGTTTAGAAGCCAGCAGCATGAACTTCTCTGACTTTCCTACAGAAGTCTGCAGTATGCGTATGCAGTGTCTTCCTCAGATGGGGACCCGAATGTCAGCCAGTAAGGTGAGGTAGGGACAAATGCTTTAAAGACTTAATGTGTTCCTATAACCTGGAACTTTGGTTACATGGACAAGAAGACTGACTGCTCAGGTTCTAGGTAACCTGAGTGAGCGAATGACAAAGAGCCACTCTGCTGTCTGAGCTACCTTTGTCAGGCTAACTAGTTGGCCTAGGGAAACATGCATTCAAGACCTTACTTGGATTATCACCAGGATACATTCAAGATATGTCTGAGGTCTGACCTGCAAATGGGCTAATGGGAATCCATTCATTACCTGACGTCTAGAGGGAGTTGCTTGAGGACTGAGCCACCAAGCCCAGCTTATGTGTATATCTTTGTTGTTTTACTGATTTTTTTTCAAGACAGCGTTTCTCTGTGTAACCTTGGCTGTCTTGGTACTTGCTCTGTAGATGAGGCTAGCCTGAAACTCTTTCTTACATGTGCATTTCTTACACGCACTATGTTGGGAATATGGGGGTAAGACTGTTTTTGTTATTTGAGGCAAAGTCTCACTATGTTGTCCAGGCTGGCTCTCCTACCTCTGCCTCCAAATACTGGTACGATAGCACATACTACCCCGAGGGTTCTTGGTTTTGTTGTTGCTGTTTTAATTTTTTTTTAGATTTATTTATTTAATTTTATGAGTATGAATATTTTTCCTGCAGGTATGTATGCGCATTATATATTTGCCTGGCACCCACAGGGGGTGTCAGAAAAGGGTGACAACTGAAATTATGAACTGTTGATGAACTACCATGTAGGTGCTCAAAATCAAACTCAGGTACTCTTAACCTCTGAGCCATCTCTCCAGCCCCTTCTTTCTTGTTCTTGTTTTGTTTTTTAAACATTCATTTAAAGTAATTTTAAATCTGGGTGCTAACTGGGCCTGGTGGTTCAAGCCTATAATACCAGACTTATGAGGCAGGGGCAGGAAGATCAAAAGTTCAAGGCTGGCGTAGGTTACAGAGTGAGTTCAATGCCAACCTGGAAAACTTAAAGCAACCCTATCTTTTTTTTAAAAAAAATATTTATTTATTTATTTTATGTATATGAGTACACTGTAGCTGTACAGATGGTTGTGAGCCACCATGTAGTTGCTGGGATTTGACTTTTGGAAGAACAGTCAGTATTCTTAACCACTGAACCATCTCTCCAGCCCAAGCAACCCTATCTTAAAATAAAAGATAAATTACAGGTGGGGGCACAGTTCAGTGGTGGAGCATCTGCTTAGCATATACAAGGCTCTCAACTCAAACTCAATTTATGTAAACAACAGCAACAAAAATCTGGGTGCTTGAAAGTCTATCATATAACCAATCAAACTCAAGGCCACAGCATTTTTCTTGGATATAAATCACACCTCATTAAATCATGGCCTCTTTGCTTTAACAAGATGTATTGAAAGGTAAACTCTCTGGACAAGTCATTCCATAAAGCAATTGATTCTGTGTGTGCTGAAAACAGGTAAGGTAATGGTTGTTAATATTAACCCATCCACAGGCCAGACTTCAGTCTTTTACTAAAGGCATTCTGTATACAGTGAGTCTTATCAGTGTGGTTTCTTCCAACCAAGACCTTAAATTAGGACTGTCCATTAGTACAAGTAATGCATCTTTCTCTAAGCCAGCCTATTATCCAGTGAAAGATTTTAAGATAGGGTTGCTTGGGCTGGAGAGATGGTTCAGTGGTTAAGAACACTGACTGCGCTTCCAAAAGACAGCAAAGTGGCTCTTTTTGTCATTCTTTACCCAGGTTACCTAGCGCCTGAGAAGTTAGTCTCCTTCTGGAAAGATATCTTGAAGTTCCACTGATAAAATGTTCAATAAGAGCAAGAGGTTCAGAAAAGTGGCTCTATCCTACTCTGATATCTGATTAAAATACAGACTACATTTAAACAGCTATCATTAATGGGCTAAGATGTCACAAACACTGGCTTAAAGGACGTCACATCTGTGAGATTAGCCTGCATACTTCTGGTCTGAACTAAAAGCTACAGTCCCTTTTCATTCTCTTGAGTCCACAGAGTACTTCCATGTCTTCTATCCAGGTTCACCCTCAATAGAACACTGACCCTGAAAAGCAATGAGGCAACCAGAGGACTTGTACTTACCACACAGGAAGGCAGAAGTTTGATTAGACACTGAAAATCTTTATCTGACAAGTACTTGTCTGGACCAAGATCAGCCTGGAAATGTAGAAAGAAATATCAGAATATCACTTTGCTCACTGTAAGAAAAATTCCTTATATCTTCCCTCTAACTTTATTTGTTCAAATTCTTAATTATAAATCAAAGACAGAAAACATATTAAGTCTGCTGCTTCAAGGCCTTTTCTGGAGAAGTAGTGTGTGCACATATGAACATCAGGCTATGACTGGGATTTCATTCAATTCCATAACCAAATATGTCACTAGAACTCCCAGCGTGAAATAGATGACATAATATCTATTATCTTGGAGGGGGTACCTCAAAACTGTCAGTCCTAAATCCAGGCTGTCCCTATATCCTCCTGAACATTTATTACTTGACCAATTGTATAGCCAGGGGGTTTGAAATGACTCTTCTTTGATGTAGGAAAAAATTCTGCACACCAACATATAAGAGCACAGTAAAAGTGCTAAGAGTCTCTTATCAAAACTCTTCCATATACTACCCAAATCTCCTGGAATAAATGAAAGCAAAAGACTTAGTTTACCCAGCTCAGCACCAGCCGCTCCTTTGGTTGGTTTTTAATTTTCATCAAGAAATATTTCTTCCTTATCCTCCAACCTGCCACAAAGCAGAAAGGTGCTTATAGCTTCAGTATTTTTGCAACAATTGATATAAATTTTAATTTTGTTAATGAAAATTACATTAGACAATCTAAGCTTCATCTACATAGGCCCAATCACTTAACAGTGTTTATACAGAAAGGCTACTCTATAAAAACAATAAACAAAGAAATTACTATATTTATGGAAAAGCTAGTAGGACAGAACTTCAATCTAGACTTACTGAAAGAGCCTAGTGGGGACCAGAGGTCCTGAATGTTAGCAGCACCCTACTCCTCTGACAGGGCTTTAACCAAGGTTAATAGGTATCAGAGTTAAGAACAATGCTTGAAGCAGTGGGGAGGTACAAAGACTATGGTCAGCAGAGGTAAAGAGCTTTGCTGGGATAACATCTCAGCTGGAAGGCCAAGCCAGCCTCTCACCTATGTCTTTCAGTGGTTCTACCACCTCCCACTTTGGTTCTGATCGGAAGAACATGGAAACCTGCTGTAAGGCGATCTCTGCAACGATATTATAGAAATCCATTAATCAGATATGTTAGGAAAAGCCAAAGGCTAACACACTGTTCATGCAAATAAAATCCCTGTAGCCTAAAAGACATGATTTAAAAAAAGGAAAATTAAAAATAATGCAGACTTTTAGACGGGACCCTAGGTGTTAGCATTCATTCTAGGCTCTACCCAACATTTACCTGGCAACGGCCAGTAGGCCAGGCTTGCTATAAAAAGGGCTGTTTGGCCCCTTCTCACTCTCTGACTCTCTTCTCTCCCTGACACCATTCTCCCTCTCTTCTCTTCCCCTCCCCTCCTGGTTTCTCTTCTCTGTTCCTGGCCTACCTCTCCTCTTCTCTGTCTCTATTCCCTTCTCAACTCCCCTTCCCATACCCATAAATAAACTCTATTCTATACTATACCCATTGTATGGCTGGTACCTCAGGGGGAAGGGATGCCGCAGCATGGGCCCTCCCCCCTCACCACCACGCTCTATAAAACATATCCTTGGCTTTTTATAAAACACAACACTGGGAAACTGATAAAAGCTGAGTAAAGCCTGAGATTAATGGTAATGTGCCAACAATGCTTTTTTAGTTTCAGTTACATGCCATGGTTATATCAGATGCTACACTGGAGAAGGCAGGTGAGGGGAGTCTATGGAACTATTGCAACTTCTCTGTAAACCTGAAGTTACTCCAAAAGCAAAAGACTATTAAAGAACAAAAATAAAGTTACTATTTATGTGGAAACACATTCTTTAAAAGATTTATTTATTATATGTAAGTACATTTTAGCTGTCTCCAGACACTCCAGAAGAGGGTGTCAGATCTTATTACAGATGGTTGTGAACCACCATGTGGTTGCTGGGATTTGAACTCGGGACCTTCAGAAAAGCAGTCAGTGCTCTTAACCACTAAGCCATGTCTCCAGCACCGAAACACATTTTTTAAGCCAGGAAATCTAAAGTATACAAACTAGCTGACTTACACCAGGAACTTAATAAGGCCACAACTGAAGCTCAAGATTCAGAAAGTATTATAAGGTCACACGGAACAACATGTTCCAAGTGATATTTATCCCATCTTCATTCCTTGTGGAATTATAGCTTTCACAAACAAAGAAGTGATTAGCCTTAAGTATATGCTAGAATAAAAGCCAAGGCTTCAGAAAAATATCTTCATCGACAACATGGCTCCCTTGTGGTAGGTTAGAAAGTGCCTGTCTACTTACAAACATATCCTCTTTTTGTTGTTCATTTATCATTTGAACACTTCCACTTAACACAGACAATGAGAAGAAGAATTTCCTTCAAGTTTACTGCATTAAGTAACTATCAGAATAACTGCCTTTTATACTCCACCCCCACCAAAAAAAACACAACTTGATACCATTTCCTCCCAATGCAGTGAATAAGTGAAGCCACTCCAGATCTCTGAGAGCAAACAGCAATCTTCAAAAAAAACCCACTGTGGGATTTCACCTCTGCCTGGTGTTAATTATGTTCCAAAGACACTGGTGAGGCTTGGACTCACCAACAATTCTCTCCACATGTCACAACAACCTCTCCTGGAATCCGCTGAGAGCTTGGCAAACATTACCACTGTGCATATTTTACAGCACATTGTGAGTGAAGAAGTTTGCAAGAGACAACAGTTGGGTGTTTGTTTACTGACTCAAATGCAAAGTGTTCCCTAAATATTCCAGAGGAAGCACATGACTATGAAATGCAAGACCGGCTCTATTTACATTCTGTTCGAGCTGCTCTGAGAGGCCAGGGATGCTGGGAAGAGCTGAGAATGCTGTGCCCTGTTATAAATGTTGATATGATATTTTTACCATTTCTAAAGTAAGTTGAAAACAACTTAAAAGGAAACTACTTTAAATGAAAGTATTCATATCAACTCTGAGAAAATCATGAAAATAATTTCCTACCATACTACAATGCAATTTCAAGAAAGTACATTGGAAAGCAGTTCAAAACTAAACATGACTCATAAACAATTCATCAACAACTTGCAGCATGTTACTATGTATTTTATAATGTTTTAGAAATGGAGAAGCAACAGGGAACAAAAAAAACAGGACAAATGTGTTCCTGATAAATAGAGGACTGGGAATTGGACTTTTGTCTTAAACCTTGAGGATCAAAGAGCTCAAGGAAGAAAATTTTCCTCTTATTGAACTGTTATTCATAAGAAATTGCATGGTGACTGATACTGATGGGGTCTCATCCCAGATTCAGAGTCAAATCCATACAAGCCCATACTGCCTGTCACTTCCTTAACCAAACTAAAACCAAGCTGCTACAAGTGTCTAACTGGCTCTGGCTGGTGGCCCACAATGTTTGGTTCACCCTCCCACACTCTGGGCCCTGCCTCCCACAGCCCTCTAGACTGCCCTCAGCATCAAGCTTCTCAATGAGGACCCCCTAAACCTTCAGGCTGAGCCTGAATCTACTGGTTTTCTGCCTGCAACCCCTCCTCCTCACGCACATCCAGAGCATCTGGCCTCTTGTGGACCTCGCACATCCTGAATGAGGACTCTAGCTGGGAGGACATCTTTTAACTTAGGTAAAGTCCAGAGCCCTTTGGAAATATTAACTCCCCGCAACCTGGGCTGTTCTTCCTGGTGTACTGGCCCCTGGCTCCAAGCCTGCTAATCTCCACTGGCCTCTCAGCTCCCCAAATCAGCACTGCCTCTTCTGGGAAGCCCTCCTCTGTCCCCAGGCCTAACGCACCTTCTAAGCCTAAATACAATTTCTCTGCATAAGTGCTATTGGCCTTGCTGAGTACACTTAGCACTGGGAATATATAATAGTGCTTAATTAATATCTGATGAAGAAAGAACTAAAGACTCAATACATTGCCAATTCAATTGTGAAACCTCCCATCAGAATGTAGACCCCCAAAAGAAATACATCTACTTTCTACTTATTTTGCTTATACTACTTATTTTTCTTTTTGTTTGGTTTTTCTTCATGTAGCTTTGGCTGTCTAGGAACTTTCTATGTAGACCGCCTGCCTCTGCCTCCTGAGTTCTGGGATTAAAGGCATGTACCACCACCACTTGGCTAATGTTTAGTTTATTTATTTATTTATTTATTTTATTTTTTTTGTTTGTTTTTTCGAGACAGGGTTTCTCCTTGTAGCCCTGGCTGCCCTTGTACTCAAAAATCCACCTCCCTCTGTCTCCCAAGTGCTGGGACTAAAGGTGTGCGCCACAACTGCCCGGCGCTAATGTTTATTTTTAAATCTTGCTATCTTAGAAAGTTTTTATTTCTTTAGGCGGATAGACATTTGGTTAAGAAGGGCTACTCAGTTAAGTGCTAAAAAACAAAAGCCCAAGACAGGGAATGGGAAACCAAGCCCCAGCCCATCTTACCACTTCTTTTTGCCTTTTTTTTTTTTTTTTTTTTTTTTTTTTGGTTTTTCGAGTATAGCCCTGGCTGTCCTGGAACTCACTCTGTAGACCAGGCTGGCCTTGAACTCAGAAATCTGCCTGTCTCTGCCCCCCAAGTGCTGGGATTAAAGGCATGCACCACCACCGCCCAGCTCATCTTACCACTTCTTATGCTTCCAGCTTCCATAGACTCAGAGGTATCAGGTCTCCCTCTGTGCACAGCCTCTGAACCCTCTGAGCTGATTCCCCCAGCCCTGATCGGCTGCTAGGTGCTATAACCTGCATTCCCTCCAGAATACCCTGTCTTTGTTCTGAACATAATCCTCAACCGAGACCCTCCTTCCTAGCCTACTAGTCATGGGAATTCCAAGTTTTAGGTCTACAAAGGAACTTCCTCACTGCGTGGTCTGTCCCTCACTCCCCAGCTTCTTTTAAGAGTGAGCGTATGTTTTACCTTTATGGACATGGTCTTTTGAATAAAACCAGGAAAAGGCCCAGTAACTAAAGGTTGGTTCTCTGGAAAGACAGGAAACAGCTGCTTAGGAGATCCTGCTGCTAACCCCAAGACTCAGGTTGACCAGACAGTCCCCATACAAACAAGGGTCCCAGTCACTGTGCTCAAGACAAGGAAAAGTAGGTATGCTGATTTGGATTACCACTGCAATACAGAATTCAAAACTTGCTGAAGTAGGGCAGTAAACAGGTAAGTTAGAAGCTGAGAAGAGGCAAGGGCATCAGCCATGTTGGAAGGGAGACTTGGTCTTGCTTAGAGAGGTACACCATGTGCATGGGTGGGGAGTGAACCATGAGTCCCAGGGAGCCAAGGCCTTGCTGCAGGAGTATGCTGGCCAAGAGGAAGTGAGCTGTGCTTCCCTCTTCTGAAGCAGCTGGTAAACCAACCTAGAAGCAAGGCAAATTCTGATGTTTCATCTGAAGGAGGAAATAAGTCAGCTTCCTCACCTACCGCTCCACCTCAGTCCTCTAACGGTAGCTAGACTCACCAGTTGGGAATTTCTAGTGTCCTTATATTCTGCTCACATCTGCTTTGCACCTTAACCATCACCTCGGCTGTGGGAGATGGGAAAGAGCCAAGACAGTACAACTTGGGGGAAGAATGATGGAAGTGGGGAGTAGAAATAAGACAGACCCCTGACGGGCAGACACAAAGAAAGAGGGGTCTTAAGTAGGTAGTAAAGATGGCAAAGTTCCAGTTTCTTCCTCACACCCCTTACCAGAGACAAAAGCTTAAAAAGTTCTTTAGACTGTGCACAAATCAAGGAATTCTAGCTGGGATCAGGACATGTTTACCTTAATGTTGAGGGCCTATCAGCCTCCAATATTTGCTCAAACTGACCAATCCTAAACTAGGGGAAGGGGATCCCTTAAAGACTCTTAAAAACCCTCACCGTCAAGCAGAGACTGAGCTTCAGCTCTGCTTTGCAGTGGGTCTTTCTCCCCATTGACTGCTGTGTCTGTATGTGTGTATGTGTGTGTACGTGTGTGTGTGTATACACGTGTGTGTGTGTGTGTGTGTGTATATAAGTACATGTGTGCATGTCTCTGCCTCCCACCAGCACTGAGATTTCAGGTGCTAACCAGTGCCTCTGGGTTTTCACATAAGAGTATTGGACTTAAAACTCAGGTTCTCATGCTTGCGAGGCAAAGATGTTACTGACTCATCTCCTTGTCCCAGCTGTCTGATAGATGGGGAAACTGAAGTCTTCAGAGAGATGGAGATTACTTAGGCCCAGCACATTTGTGTCACTCTGGCACACACATGCACACTACACTGGTTAGTTTCGATACAAGAGCTCTAAGATGCCCTCTGGATTCTACCCCATGTAAATATCACTCTTCTGGTTCCAGCTCCTAGAATTCAGGAATGCATGAGCTCCATGCCTACCCTGGGCACATGGTGTGGCAGGTCACTGACACTGGCTAGACAGATGCCACTGATACCTGCTCACTCCAGCCTGACACCTGCCCTCATGAGAGCACTGGCAGACAATGCTGACAGAACACACAGCGGGCTGGGTTGACTCATCAAAACCACTCAGATGACCTGCTGACAGTTGTGGAACAGTCGAGGTGAACCTTAGAGAAAAAAATGAAAAGTTCAAAAGAGACTGACAGAACTGAGGCTCTCCTGAGCTCCAACCTAGCATATAAGGTCTTTTGAGCAAGGAAAGAATGGAATACTTGTAACCATACAATGCTTGGTTCTATGACCCTAGAGTAGATGAATTTGAAATTCACATTACTTGTCTTGGCTAGATTCTGGAAAAGCATTTTCCTTAGCTTTGCATGACATCTACTAAAGATGGCAAGCACACGCTAAACAAGGCTTCTCACGCTGTAAGGTGTGTGCAAATCACCCGCCAACCTGTTAAGTCAGTTCCTGACCCAGCAGGTCTGGGGAGGACCTACCTGGTTAGAAAGCTGCACTGTGAGCAGTGAGCTCAAGGACTGACATTTTCACACTCAGCTGTACAGGAGAGCCAGAGCAGGAGCTTCAGATTCTACACAATGACTGGCAGGCTCAGAGCTAGAGCACTGGGAATTCTTAACCCACCCCCGAGTGGCTCTCCTATGCAGGAGGGCTTGGTGGCCCTGCAAGGCCACACCAGAGTGAAGGAGGTACTTAGTTCTTCCTTTTACTGACATCAGGCTTGGGTATTTGACACTGAATTTGTGTGTAAACAGTAGGGGAGTCTCGGAGCAGGTGGGAGGACACAGGAACAGCCTTTCTGAATCAACATTACATTTAAAGCCATTCTAGAGGAACCAAACACGCTACACACTGTAAATACAAACCAGACTGAGGTTGCTCTATGCACTGCTGTGGGCTGTCCGCTCAGTCCACAGAGAAGATAGCAGGCAGGCCACAAGTGCACAGCGTGACTGTTTCCGTGGATGTTTTTCTGCACAGGCACCACACACATTTTGAAAATAAGTTATATCCCCCATAAATGTTCAGACAATTACACCCAAGCAAGTCTTTGCAAAGAAACCCTGCCCTGTTACTAATATGCACGTTTCCCCACAAATGCTATCCCTTGCTGAGCTCGCTCCCCGAGATACTATAGCTCACACACTCCATTTCTCACCAGTATAGTTTGCAGAATAGTTGTTTGGGTCTAGGAACTTCTTAAGCAGCTCGCAGTTGGCTAGGACATGGTTTGCCATGATGACATTAAGGTAGTTCTGCAGGCCTCTCTGCCGCTCGGCTATGAACTCGCGGTCCATGTTTCCAATCAGTTTCTTGGGAGGAAGAGGCAGACTTAGGCCTGTAATCTGAAAGAATGGAAGGGAAAAAGGGAAGAAAAGGAGTTATATTCATGTTATCTACTAGCTAAGTTTGATATCTGAATCCTGAAGCATGATAGTATAAGACAATATAGACTTTGATGATGTACCCTAATATTTCATTATGATTTCATATATAAAACTATATATCTCATAATTGAGTAAAATTATATGCTAATCATAGTAACTGGGGTTTTCTTTTTTCCACTTTTGCTGAAGTTATATATGGACATAATACCAAGAAAAATCATTTTTTACAAAATTAGCACGAGCAGCCAGGCAGTGGTGGTGCATACATTTAATCCCAGCACTTGGGAAAGCAGAGGCAGGTGTATCTTTGAGTTCTGAGTTCAAGGCCAGTCAAGGCTACACAGAGAAACCAAAAAGAAAAAAGTTCTCTTCTACAGTTCTGACCTCACCTTGCACACCCTGTCTCCTGCATCCAGTAGCATTATCTCATTTTATCGAGGGCATTATCATGTTTACACTAGGTAAATGATATTCCTTACAGTTATATTCATAGCAGCTGCTAAGCCCTTTTCAGGTTCTGTGATATATATAGGATCCCATGAGGTTATCTGCTTCATGTCTCAAATTTCTTCCTTCTTAATATATATCTGAATAATTTCTTAGGTCTCATTTGGGTTTTCTTTGTTTTGTTTTGTTTTGTTTTTCTGAGAGGGTTCTCTGTGTAACAGACCTGGCCTGGAACTTTAGTGCTGGGATTAAAGGCATGTACCTTCACACCCAGCCTTCATTTGGATTGAATTTTCTTTTGCTTTTTTTTTTTTTTTTTCTGGTTTTTCAAGACAGAGTTCTCTGTGTAGACAGACCTGCCTCTGCTCCCAAGTGTGGGATTAAATGTGTGAGCCACCACCTCCCAGCTGTCATTTGGGTTTTCAACCTAAAATATTTTGTTGTGGTTTTCACTTCTATATTTCTATTTGTCCTTGAAGGAGTGTGTGTGTGTGTGTGTGTGTGTGTGTGTGTGTGTGTGTGTGTGTGTGTAAAATCAATTCATTACTGTTTATAATGGCTAGGGGAAAAAAGGTAAAAGCAAGTACTCAATGTACTGTCATTTTCTAGATCACTTAAAACTTTTGAGACTATTTTAACTTGAAAAACAAAGCAAAGTCACTTTTGAGAGCTACAGAGCTATTTGACACTTGTAAATTAAAAAAAAAAAAGCAATCCAAGTGACATACTTACTGAGTGGCTGAGGTGTGGTCTAATAAGACAGGCATCTTCAAGTTAGAAAAAGACGCGAGGTAAGCTAGTCTAGGCAAACCTGACTCAGGCTCCACTCTGGATTTTCATATAACACTGATACAGTTAAATAAAAGATGGAAGAGATGTGTGGTGGTTGGAGTAAGCATGGCTCCCACAGACCCATGTATGTGATAAACACTTGGTCTCCAAGTTGGTTCTGGGTTGAGGCGAGGCTTGCTGGGGGAATGTGTCACCAGAGGCAGGTTTGACAGCCTGAGCCCTGCCTCTCAGGAGTTCTCTGTGCTTCATGCTTATACTTCAAGATGTGAGCTCTCAGCTGGCTACTCAAGCTGTCATGTCTGCTGCCTGCTGCCATGAGGCTCTAACCCCCTGGAAAAGTAACTCGAAATAAACTTCCTTCTATGAGTTGTCCATGGCTCCTCTATGACTATGAAAATGTGTCAGACACAACAGATATAAATCTATACCCGCACAGCTTGTTACTAGATAAGACACTTACATGTCAAGTGGTTTTCCTCATTCATAAAGCTGAGCTTTATCTAACTGTAATTTCTCTAAGAGATCTTAGCAAGAAATGATCGCAGCTTATTTAGCTAAATAAAATGCATAGGTACAAAGAAAGCACATCATTCAGCATGACACTGATTTTACTTGGTGTTGCTTATGGACAGAAAGCATTAATAAGGTGATATATTAATATAGTCTAAAACATAAATGGTGTATCCTGGGCTGGCAAGATGGCTCAGCGGGTAAGAGCACTTACTGCTCTTTCGAAGGTCCTGAGTTCGGATCCCAGCAACTACATGGTGGATCACAACCACCCATAATGAGATCTAACGCCCTCTTCTGGTGCATCTGAAGACAGCTACAGTGTATTGCCGGAGTGAGCGGGGCCATCCTGAGTTCAATTCCCAATAGCCACATGATGGCTCACGGCCATCTGTACAACTACAGTGTACTCATACACATAATAAATAAATAAATAAATCTTTAAAAAAATAAAATAAATGGTGTATCCTTTAAGATATTTTTATAAAATTATAGAATATAATCCTATTTTTATATACATCCAAGGGATATTTTGTTAAGTCATGGATGTGCTCATATATGGGAGTAAACTATCTTTTTTTTTTCCTCAAAACCTTTTATTGTAAAAAATTTTATGTGTATAACTGTTTCCCTTGCATTTATGCCCATGCGGTCCAGTGCCTAGTGCCCGTAGAAGCCAAAAGAGGATATTTGATTCCCTAGAACTAGAGTTATAGAAGGTTATGAACTATCATGTGGGTGCTAGGGATCAAACCCAGGTCCTCTGGAAGAGCAACCAGTGCTCTTAACCTCTTGAGCCATCTCTCCGGCTCCCATGAAAACTGTTTTAAAAGGATTCACAATTTCTGGCAAACATAGTTATCTTTGGGAATAGGTAATTAATTCTTGTTCTCCACAATGAAATATTTATCATTATTTACATGCCCTTTTCAATTAAAAAAGAAAAACATTCCTTTTTTAATCAAAATTATTATTTAAGCAAGAGTGTTTTAAAATCTTTTATTTATTTACTGTGAAAGGATTCAACTGCATGATCCATACAACAGCATCCACTGAATCCTACAACATCCTACAGGGGAGCAGCGGGTTGAAACTCTAGTATTTTGGCTATTTTGTGTTCATGGTGGGGAATATAAGCATGCATTTGATAAAAAGCCTGTCTTCTGTTTGTTTATTTTGAGTAGTTCAAACTCTCTAGGTAGCTGAGGATGACTCTGAGCCCGATTCTTACGCCCCCATCTCCTAAATGCTGGGACTACAGGTGTGTATTATAATACCTTACTCAGTATAGTGCCAGGGAACTGAGCCCAGAGCATCATGCTTGTTAGGAAGAACTCTACCAACTGAGCTACACTCCAGCCTACATGTCTGTCTTGAATGGTGAAGGTTCCAAGCCTCAACAAGTGTGTGTGTGTGTGTCTGTCTGTCTGTCATCTCACTGGGATTACCCTGGGCTACCACATCTGGCTTTACTTGGGTTCTAGACATTCAAACTTGTTTCCTCACAGTTCTATGGTAAGTGCTTTGCTATATGGGAGATACACACTGAGCTATCACGCCAACCCTCAGGCTAATTTTTCATTTCAGACTTCACTTCACACTAACAAAGTACTATTCTGCCTGACATCCGCCAAAACATCACAGCCGCTTTCTCCATGCTGTGAATCTACAATCTTGCTGGGTCAGAGAGGAATAATTATTCCCTAAGGTACTGAAACTGCAATGGGAGTTAATTTTTAAACCTTGCTGCTTAAAAAGTTTAGCATTTAAGAAATGTTTTGTATCCCCTTCAGCTTTCTCCTGTGATGTCAACAACCTCCTCACCACACAAGATAAACCTTAGACGGAAGAAAAGAAACCTAAGCACACAGAGGACAGTCACTAAGACGACAATCCCCTGGACACCTTCACACCAGCCTTGTCAAGCCAGCTCACTTTTACTAGCTTTGCCTTGTTTCCACTTTGAGCTCCTTTAAAAAATAAGAACAACAAAGCCCAACTTCCCTTAAAAGGAGAAGCACTGTGGGGAACCAAGGGCAACAGAGAAACCCCTAAGTTCGATTCATAACAACTTCAGAGTGGCAGTGCAGAGCTGGAAGTTTCCAAAGTGGAACCTGAAGTTGGTCCTCTGGCCTAGTAGCAGCTTCTAAACTAAATAGAGGCCAAATCAGCGCTTCCAGGAACCTAGCCTTTATCTGGAGGAAAAACCTCCAAATAGGTCATTTCTCCTTACTCCCTTCCAGCATCAGGGCTTAATAAGTTGTAATCACCTTCAATCATATGCCAGTGAGTGTTCTAAACTCTCAACAACCCCTAATCAGTAAGTTCTCCAAGGTCAACAATGGGCAGTAAAACTCAAATCATAAAACATTTGATGTGTAAGAGACTTCAGAAGTGTTCTTTTCATTTGAGGAGAAAATGAGGCTGATCTAAGGTGTACCAGCAGCCGTGCCTGGGTTTCCCCCCCAAACTAAGGACAGTTGTGGCTCCTTCCCTCTCCACCCAGCTCCCACCCCCTCCTCTCCTCACTGCTGCAGGCCCCTGGATGGCTGTTAACTTGACACTGCATTTATTTGAAACATGGTGCCTTTTTTCTTTGTTGTTACTGTGAAATATGATAACCACAAAACTTTTGGAAAACACAGACTTTTCTTCTATTTTTCTATGTTTTAATAGAACTTGGAAAGTACCACATACCATAAAGTGCTGGGGGGAAAAAGCCATAACCCACAACCTGCCATCTGGGGATCATCATTGTTAACATTCTGGCATATTTCCTTCCAATCTTCCTAAACATTTAATGTAATTATACCATGTGGCATGTAAGTTTATACTATGAGTCGTCATTTTCACTAAACTATGTTCCTGTTGGACTCAGACTCCATACTTGGGATTATATTTCTCTTCTTCAGCAGGAATTCATTTATCTGTAGAGAATAATAAGATACTGAAAACCATGGTCAGAGTTTCATTCTGAAGTCTCTGAACCATTTTGGTACAGAGGTTGTTTTTAAATTATTTCACTCCCAAAACGCTGGATGTACTTTCTTCTGTTTGTTTACTTGAATGAATAAAAACCTCCCACTGCCAGATGCAGTGGCCCATTTCTATAATCCCAGCATTTAAGACAGGAGGCTCAGAAGGAGTTCAAGGTCATACTGGGCTACATAGTAAACTGAAGGCCAGCCTAGGCTTTATGGAACCCTATCTCAAAACAAAACAAAATACCCCCTATATGTCATGTGGATATCTGCATGTGAAATAAGATGTAGATAGGAAACACCAATTTTAAAAAGCAAAACTACACTGAAGCAAAACTAAATTCCAAGCCAGCCAGGGCTATAAGGCAAGAAATAAGAACAAGCATTCAAATTCTGTCAACACGTTTGTTATCTAGAGATTTCAACTGGTTATAATAAAACTAAAAGCAAGTAAGGGGATGACAATGTATGATGTAGCTCAGTGGTAGAGCTGTCAGTATGCGGAAGGCCCTGCACTCAATCCCCAGAACTACGAAGCAAGGATCAACCGTATCCTACACATTCTGCAAAAGAAAAAGTACGAATTCTTTTACAGTAAATGCTTGGCTCTACTGATAAACCATCTTCTGAAGTCTGACCTAAAACACAGCTGTATGAAGGAAAAGGAAGCATTATGCTCCTTTCTCCCCACAAGTTCTCCTGACCTTGGTGCACGGCATTAGTCACTCAACATGTGTGATAACTAGCTCACTCACAAAGGCAGCAGTCCTCTGCCTCCAAGCTGATCTGGCTCAGGTGGATGGAAAGGTTTCTATTATCACTCACATCTGAAGAATGGTACAAGCCCAACAGTATTTAGTAGTCCATAGCTAGCCCTTGAAGACTAGTCTGCCAGGGAGAGAACTGGTTGGCATGGCCAAGGATGCTGATGGCGCTGAAGCCCATCTAGGAGCCTTCAACCATTATCGGCTCCGGCTGTCTTTCCAGACAAAGCCTTGGTAGAGGTTCCTTCTTTTGACTGAGGACATCAGGTTGGAATATTAAAATCCAAGAGATTTAGAAAGGTGTAGTTCAGAGAAATCGTCAAACAGAAAAAGACTGATGTCTACTGTCTAATGATGATCTGCCATGCTCACTGCAGAGAAGCCCAGCACAGAAGCCTACAAGACACAGCCCCAGATCCACCTATGTTGAAAAAAATATTTACTCTCAATCTAGGGCTTCTACCCTGCCTTTGATCATTTAGTTCCCAGATAAAAGATACATACGACCTTTATATCTATAATAAGCCTTTATTAGCACTAAGGCAGATATCTACTCTCTGTGCTATTAAAATCGATTTCCTATTGATAACCCAAGTTATTACTTACTATGTTTCATCTGGGCTGCTCTTAACTCCAATTGGCCAGCTCTCGTGGCCATGCTTTCTTGACTCCTAACCCACAGCATCTTTCTCCTCTCTCCACATTCTTCTCGCAGTCATGGTCTCTCTGAACCTCAAGCCCAGGGACCCAAGACCCCTGCCTATCTCTCTTTTGCCCAGCTATCAGCTGTAGGCAATCTTTATTCACTAACTGGAAGGCAAGGTTACACAGCATCAATTAGGTATGTGCAGACTCTCTCTCCCTAGGAGCAACCAGGCCTTGGGGGGCCAGTACTTATCATTACAAGCTATTTCAAAAAATCAAATCTCAACAGACCTACATGAATTATAACAACCTATGTAGTCAGTCCTAATCCACAAAGGGAGACTCTCCATATGTTCTAACCAGAAAGGCATCATAAGCAGTCAATGTGAATCACAGTGATTTGAAGCACTTACCTGCAAGCTGTTGTTAAGTAGATCGAAGTCACTGTATCTTCTGACGATCTGTAAGAGACAGAACAGTGGCGTTTTGATTCAACAAAGGCATCCCTCTCCACCTCCTGACCTGGGATTCTCTGGTGTTCCAGAGCTGGTGCATTTGTGCCAGCAGAGCAGTGCTACCCAAAATAAACTGGTTAATGCAAGTCAAACTCACAAGGCATCACATCAACAAGAGATTTAAACATCAACAAGAAATTTTTTTTATCTTGTTTTCAGAACAAATTGCCTTTCTAACATCTTTCATATTAACTGAGTCCATGGAAGGGTGGATTAATGATTTGCAAAGGAAAAGTTTTAAGGAGCATAAATGACAACAAGAGGAGGCAGACAGCTCTGACGCCACTTGTCCTTATGGGGAATAAAACATCACCCAGTTAAAATGGCAGTGTCCCTAGAGACTAAGTCTGTTCCTGTAGGTAAGGCTGCCTCACCTCTTGGCAGACAGTCCAGCTTTTATGTCCAGTGTCCTTTCTCGGATGTACCGATGTTACTATTTAGAACATAGCCAAATCCTACTAGCCCTGGTGTGCTGGCTACTTTTATGTCAGTGTGATACCAGCTAAAGTCATATGGGAAGAGAGAATCTCAACTGAGAAAATGCTCCCAACACGTTGGCCTGTGGTGCATTTTCTTGATTGATGATTGATGTGAGAGGACCTAGTTCTCTGTGGGCCTGCCACTATAAGTTGGCTCCTGGGTGCTAAAAGAAAGCAGGCTGAGCAAGGCTTAAGGGACAAGCCGGTAAGCAGTATTCCTCCATGGCCCACTTCAGTTCCTGCCTTCCTATTCCTGCCCTGGCTTCCCTCAGTGATGGACTTATATAAGCTGTAAGGTAAAATAAACCCTTTCTTCCCCAAGTTGCCTTTGTTTTAGGTGTTTTATCAGGGCTAGAAACCATAAGTAAGACATTTAGGTCAAGAAATCATTGTGCTTTTGAATAGTTTGAATTCAGTCTTTATCACTGGTTCTCAAATGTATGTAGATAAATTACCTGGATACCACCTAGAACCTTACCTAAAGAGAGTGTCATCCAGTGGGGGTGGGGGTTCAAGAGCCCCTTTTTGTTAAGTACCCCAGGTTTATAATGCAGTCGATCTAGAAAACTTGTATCAGGGCTTGACTATTCTGGTAAAACAATTTTGGCCAGATACACATAAAATTACATGTGCATCCATCCCTGATAACAAGGAAGCCGAAGGCAGGACAGTGCTGAACTGCCAGCACCTGAAACACGTGGCCGCAGGCCAGCTGCTTACCTCCTAAGTGCAAGAGGGAATAATGCTGGCACAGAGGAATGGTTTAAGGATGGAATAAATTAATGTGTTTAAATCAGTGTTGAACACTTTGTAAATGCTCAACAGATGACAGATGCAATACCTAGTCAGACAAAAGCAGTATGAAATTTTAGGCAAAGAAAAGACCACATTTGGTGCACTCAGTCAGAGACTGCCTAAGGTGGAGCCAAAGTTTGAGCTGGGTCACAGAGCACAGACTATTAGAAGGGGGTAGGACAGCAACAATGAACACTAACGGAGCCCAACACAGAATTCAGTCACCCTCCTCAAGCCAACCAGGATGGGAAAGACCTTTAGTTCTCGGCATCATCTTTCTTTTTAAGACCAGCACTGAGAAAAGCAGAGTCAGGACCTCAGGAAGAGCCTCCCTAGGGACAGCAGCTAGCACCAGCTGTCCAAGAGTAAACGTGTCCATAAAATGCTGTGACTTCACTATACATCGCTCCTACCTGGTGAACTCCACTTTCAGGGTTTCAGGACTGAGTTGGAGAACAGTTTTTTTAGAATATATTCTTCCTGGTTACCATATACACATTAACCAAACTACCACAAACAAAAACACCCTGATACAAGTTTTTAGATCTACTACATTATATACCTCAGGTACTAAACAGTCTTAAAGCTAAAGAAATGGTTTGTGGGTTAAGAGTACATACTGCTCTTGCAAGGGGCGCACTTTGCTTCCCAACACCCTTATCACATGGCTCACAACTGCCTGTAACTCCTGCCCTACGGAATCCAACTTCCTCTTCTGGCTTCTGTGGGCATGGCGTTCACAACCACAAACCTACACTGACACATGCATATACATAATTTAAAAATTAAAATAATAAATCTAAAGGCTTATACCTAAAAGAAATATGATTTGCAGTATATAAGTATTCTGACCTTTCCAAATTTTTTGATACTAAGAGTCCACTTTGAACGCAAGTTAGTTAGTTAGTTAGTTAGTTAGTTTGTTTGTTTGTTTGTTTTAAGTAGACAAAAAATGCTTACCTGCCAGCTGTTTTCTGCAGAAACTCCCCTTTGCACCCGGATGATATATTCCTAAAAGGGATGAAAGAAAGAGCTTTAGCTATAAAATAAAAAAGATATCTGGGTGAGGGGTGTGGCTGGGTAGCCATGAAGGCAGTAGCATGAAGGCAGCTCTAGGTTCAATCTTAGGCAGGAACAGCAGGGAGCTGCAGGCCACGGTGGCCCACATCTATACTCCCAGCGCTAGGAGACTAAAGCAGTGTAACCAGAAAGCAGGAGAATTACAAATTGGAGGCCAGCTTGTGTTCAATAGTGAGATTCTGTTTTAATAAGAGAATTGATGAGGATATTAGATAAACATATGACTTCAAATAAAAGGGCCAGAGTCATAGCTCAGTTAAGAGTGTTTGTTGCTCTTTCAAAAGACATAGGTTCTGTTCCTAGTACCCCCATGGAAGTTCACAACCATCCCTAACCCCAGTTCCAGGATATATATCACCCTCTTTTGACTTCCAAGTATACCAGGCATATACACAGAACACATACATACACACATGCAGACAAAATATGCACACATAACATAAATGAATCTAAAGGGAAAAAAGTATGAGTGCGTGTGTGTGTGTGTGTGTGTGTGTGTGTGTGTGTGTGTGTGTGTGTGTGTATGTTGTGTGTGTGATGGTTTTTGTTGTAGTTTTTGTTTTCCCAGACAAGGATCTCACTATGGAGCTCTGGCTGTCCTGGAACTCTCTATGTAAACCATTCTGGCCTCAAACTCATGGAGATCTACCTGCCTGTGCATCCCAAGAGCTAGGATTAAAGATGAGGAGCACTATGGCTGCTTTAAAAGAAAAGCTTATAAAAAGGATTTTAAAAACAGACAATTATAGCTTGGACACCTCTAATCAGGAGATCCAAATCTCAAACACTGAGTCCTCACACCATTGTCCAAGAAGGTCCAGATTTAGCAGGGCTAAAATGCCTGACACATCAGCAACTGCATTGCTAGCCCTGGGAGCCAGAGGCTGGAAGATCAGCAGCTAGATACTAGCCTAGGCTACATCATCTATGCATAGGGAGATGCATAGATGATGTAGACTTCAGAGAAAAGAAAATTAAGACTCTGGACAATAGTGGTGCACACCTTTAATCCCATCACTCTGGAGGCTGAGGCAGGTGGATCTTTGAGTTTGAGGCCAGCCTGGTCTACAGAGTGAGTTCCAGGATAGCTAGAGCCATACAGAGAAACCCTGTCTCATGTGGTGGGAGTCTGAAAGGAAGAAATAAAAAGACTCAAACACTAACGGAAACTATTTTTGGACTTAGGTTCAATGAATGATGAGCAGCCATTTGGAAACATATGCTAGTTTGACTAGAGCATATGGCTTACCTGTTTTTGAGAAAGGTCTCTTGTAGACCTCTGTAGACCTGGCTAGTAGCCTTAGACTTGGCAATCAATCCTCCTGCTTCAGCCTCCTAGATGTTGGGAGCATGTGCATGGACTACTTTCTCATGCTCCCAGGGTACCCATGTCCAGGCTCTTCTCACTGCCTGTGTATGCATCTTTCCTCTTAGGCACAGGCAATGACCCTTTCTGAAAGGTGACTTAGGATATACTGCCAGACAACATAGATAAGGATTGTGACCTAGCAGCAGGTGTCTGAGGGAGTTTCCAGAAACGGTTTACTGAAAAGGGAAGGCTGTTCTGAAGTGAGTAGATTTTAAAAGGACAGCTGAGTACCAGCATTTGTCTCCCTTGCTTCCTCACTGGATGCCATGTGACAGCTGCTTATTCTCCTGCCACCAGCCCTTCCCCTAATACTGAATGTTTAAACTGTAACCAAAACAAACCTTTCTTTAAGTTGCTTTTGTTTGGTGTTTTAGCACAGCAGTGGGAAAAAGAACAGTTCAGTCTTAATCATCTCCTCCTCTTCTTCCTCCTCCTCCCTCACTCCCTCTTTTTTTCTTTCTCTCTCCCCCCACCCCTTTGGTTTTTTTGAGACAGGATTTCATTGTATAGCCCAGGCTGGCCTCAAACTCACAGAGATCTGCCTGCCTCTGCTTCCTGAGTACTGCAGTTAAAGGTATGTGCCACCACCATCTTGCAACTCTTCAGTTTTCTAATTAAAATTTAAATAAAACTGACATTTTAGTACATCCTTTAATCCCAACATTCGGGAGGCAATGGCAGACAGACCTCATGAATTCAAGGCTAGCGCTGTCTATATAGTGACCTCCAGGACAGCTAGAAGTATGTGAGAGACACCATCTTCAAAGCAAACAAACAAACAAACAAACAAAAATCTTATGTAAGTTTCACTATTTTCCCTGGATCTCACAAGAATATGAGAGAAAACTGACTCCTGAGAGCTGTTCTGACCTCTACATGAGCTGTGGTGGTGTATGCCTGCCTACACACACACACACACACACACACACACACACACACACACGCACGCACGCACGCACGCACGCACGCACGCACGCACGCACACGCACACGTACACGTACACGTACACATAAAACAAATTGCTTACTTTAAAAATAAACTTAAATTGTAAAAAGACTGATAAAATCAACTCTGTATTTGGTAAAGGACTAAACCTATGAAGATGTAAAGAGCAGCAGGCTATGTTGCAGTCTGTAAACCCCATATGGTGTGTAGTTACAGATACAGGAAAGATGAAAAACTAGAAAGGTAATTTTGCTCAGGACATTTCTATTCTGCTTCAATGG
Organism: Mastomys coucha; assembly: GCF_008632895.1. NCBI lineage: Eukaryota > Metazoa > Chordata > Mammalia > Rodentia > Muridae > Mastomys > Mastomys coucha. The sequence continues at coordinate 468,042 of NW_022196892.1, read as the reverse complement.
ATCAAAACTACTCCCTGAGTAAAAAGACATTTGTTTTGGGATTTTTTGTTGTTGTTGTTGTTGTTGTTGTTGTTGTTGTTTCCAGATTCCTCAGAACTGCCATACAAACTGGCCAAAATGAAATACCTCACTCAAATTTCCATTGTTTGGGCTGTGCACTGCCCCAAAGCTCTGGAGAGCTGAAGTCAGCTTCCTCCTGAGCTGTAGGCTGCGATGGAACCCCAGACTCTCCAGTGACTTGTGCCCAACCTCTCACCCTCTCTGACATGGAAAAGACCCTCTGTGTGGCCAAGAGCATGCCAATCACCAAGGCTCCAAAAGATGGACAGGAGCACTAAGAAGTCCGGGCTGCGCCAACCTAGGCATCTGTAGTTACTTCCCAGAGAGCTCCCTCCCTCCCTCTCACCCGCCTTCCTGTCACCACACACTTACTCTTGGCACGCAAGGGAGTGGGGAGCACTTGGGCACTGTGGCAAGTCACTGTGGTCTGGCTGGCATTTTTCAAGTTTGTCATGTATTAGGACACATGATATGTGGCATAAAAGAAGAGAGAAGAGAGAATTAAGGGGAACCTCCACCCTACAGAAATGAAAACCTTTGCATGGGCAGAAGGACACTGGTGAAGCAAGCACCCACCCTTCTCTTCCTCTCAGCATAAGGGCTCAGCTCATTTGTTTCTTTGAGTATAGTCCATACTTAACCTGAGTCTCTTGGGGCTCTGAACATGGAGAAGCATTACGCTCATGTAACAGTGAGGGAGCTTCGCTTTGTGAGGGCCAGCTACCTTATCTGGAATGGGAGGCAGCCCTGCCTGTCTCCAGTGCTAAGCCAGTTCTCTCAGATCACTCCCAGGCTCACTTCTCTACTAGTACTGCTCCTTCCCTGGAAGGAGCAGGAAGAATGCTGCAAACAAGGGACCACACTGAACAAACAGTACTTCTCTGCTCTGGAACATTCCATGGCTCCCACTGGCCATAGGTTAAATCTCCAACCAACCTTCAACATTCTCGTACATCCTGACCAAACAAACTTAACCTTTTCTTTCCATTTAATCCTTCTCTATCAGACTGCTGATATCCTAAAAATTCCTGTTTTATGCCTTTCAGTTTGCTATTCCAAATATTTAAATCCTGGAGTGCTCAGCTTTTTAAATGTTAGCTGCTATTTCCCGTCCCATATCAATGTTTGGGAAAAAAAGCTCTCTCTGCCTGGATTAAGGTCTTGAAGAGATCTTCACATTTCTTATGTCCCAGATCTCACCCAGCACAATGTGAGGTCAGCAGTGAGACAAAGCAAATAACTGCTGAGGGGCTTTTGTCACCCGGATTGCACCCTTGGGAATGAGGAAGTCTGTACCTACCATAAATAGGTAAAAGCTATGTACTCTAAAAAGAGATCCACAAGATCTCTAGGTCTCAGATTGATTACCTCTCTGAAGAATTAATATTCAGGTTAGGTGTGGTGACACACACTCAGGAGGCTAACACAAGAGGGCACAGGCCGTCAAACTTCAGG
>NW_022196892.1:445704-466517 GCF_008632895.1 Mastomys coucha | reverse complement strand
AAGTCAAACAGTGCAGCAGCTGTACTGAGGCAGCAGCATCCTGAGGGACATCATGTCTTCTGAGGAAATCTCAGAATAGAATGGTTTGTTCAGTTCACTGGCTACCTGCTTGGCTCCTCACTATCCATAATATATCACTTAGAATGAATGATTACTCTTTGCTCTGATAAATGCTCATCATTAATCACTGTTTCATCTGCAGATTTTCAGTGCTAGAACCTGGTTTTACTCTCTGTCAATTTCTGTGCAAACCAACAGTGTGCAAAAAAAAAAAAAAAAAAAAAAAACACCCTCAAACAAATGAAGCTCTTAAGGATTTTAAAGAAGAACCACAAATTCTTTTGTTTTATTTTGTTTTGTTTTTCCAGAGACAAGGTTTCTCTGTATAACTCTGGCTGTCCTGGAACTCATTCTGTAGACCAGGCTGGCCTTGAACTCAGAAATCCACCTGCCTCTGCCTTCCAAGTGCCGGGATTAAAGGCATGCGCCACCACCGCCCGGCTGAACCACAAATTTTTAATATAAACTCTGGCAGGTGAGAGAGGCCAAGCGTATCTCCCTCCCAACCACTGTACACGGTTTAAAACTTCTAACCAATCAGATCACAGAACCTTCAGCTTTATTCTTCCCAAAACAAAATTCCCCAATTTGGTTTATGCAAAACCAAGAAGTGCACTTTTTTTCTGCTCACAGAATAGTCACAGAAAGCATCACAGTGCACTTTGACCCCTGCAGTGAAAACATCCATGCTCTTCTCTGTGGAATGGTCTCTCCCGACAGAAGAGCCGGTCTGCGCAAACTTCAAAGACAGATGATGCTCTGAACTCTGTTGACCTCAGACAAGGCTACAGAATGCATGTGCTTGTTTAGGTCTCGGACAGACGCTCTCACTGTGTAGCCAAGGCCGACCCCAAGTTCATGATTCTCTTGCCTCAGTACTGGGATCAGAGACATGTGCCACCTAGCCTTTGGATGCAAGTTAAACAGTCAATTCTTAGAGTACTTTATAGTATAGTACCCTTAAATTCTACCAAGAAAATGATATAATTTGCTAAAATGAGAACTCAGTAACTAATATATCAAAGCAAAGCACAAACACACAATGGCTCCTCAAAAAAAAAAAAGCTGTTAAATGAAACATAACTGATTAAAAGTGATTAAACAGACGTGGGCGGCTGCTGGAGGTGTGTCTCAGTTGGCTCACTCTCCAGCACCAGTTTGACCTGAACGTGGTGACACACACCTGTAATCCCAGCACTCAGGACAGGGAGGAAAATCAGAGGATCAAGGTCATCCTCAACTACAGAGAATTCAAGACCAGCTTGGGTTGCATGAGACCCTCTCTCAACGGGAAAGATGGTAGGAAAGGAGCTTGAAATTATGAGTGAAGTCAAGCTATTACAATATCACTTCCTGATTTTAATAATGGTTCTCACCAAGGAGGAGAGCTGAGCACACCAAAGTCTCTTCAACCCAGTGAGACCATGACAATGTCTTAACACATGAACTCTATTATAACCAACTGTGAGTGTCACCATGAAGTTATACACCATGTTTTCAAAGCCTCCTCAAAGGCAACAAACTCCTATGCTCTCTCTAGGACCTTCAGCTTATTCCAAATCTCAGCAAAAGGCCAAAGTTCAGAGAGAAAAAGTACCTTAAACATTGTCCTGCCGGGTGGTGGCGGCGGCAGCGGCAGCGCACGCCTTTAATCCCAGCGCTTGGGAGGCAGAGGCAGGCAGATTTCTGAGTTCCAGGCCAGCCGGGTCTACAGAGTAAGTTCCAGGACAGCCAGAGCTATACAGAGAAACCCTGTCTCGAAAACCAAAAACAAACAAAAAAAAAACCATAGTCCCTGAGCTCTTAGTTAGAGTGACTGGACAGTTGGCCTCTAAGACTGGCTCAAGGACACAGCCACTCCTATATTCCATGACCTTAAGCACACACTTCCACATTGTGCAGGTTCCTTTCAGCATATTCAGGTCAGCTGGGTAGGCAGAACCAGTCTATCAGGTCAGGAGGATGCGGCCTGCATAAAGCTGCATGGTGACAGAGTGACACAGGCTGACTCAGGTCATCAAGTCTGCACAGCTAGTGTTTTTACCCAGCTGGCAGCCCTCTTTTCACTGATGTTAATGTAGCCACTGGAAAATGCAAAATCCCCTATGTCACTCATGCTACATCTTTACCGGCTGGTGCTGCTTTCAGCCGCTAGCATGCGTGAGAAATTAACTCCATGCCCAAGTGGCTATGGGAAAAACTGGAAAACTGGCCATGCAAATCACTGTCTTAGTCTGTGGTTCACAGGGGGACATCTAAATTGCTGGCGCCTGGGTCAAGGCAGCTGTCAGACACCTCATTCTGCAGGCCTGATAACAAATCACTCAAGGTTCAAGGACTGGCCATTCTGCCACTCGGAGCCCTGAGGCCTACAACAACTACCCTATCTGTACTCCAGTTTCTCCAAGTGAAAATGGGCACAGTGAAAGACAAGTTATAAGGATCAAATGAAAAGAGAAAAAAAAACTAGGAAAACATGACTTCTTATAAAGTAAAATATGTATTTAGCATCCCTAAGGTATTTATTCAGAAGAGACGAAAATGCTTTTTCACAACGACTTTACCCAAATGCTCACAGCAGCTCTACTCTTATTATACCAAACACTGATGTAAGGATAAGAAACTGTGGTATATGCACATAGTAGAATACTACTCAGCCATTAAAAGAACCATGGAGAGGGTGGCTGAAGAGATGGCTCAGTGGTTAAGAGCACTGACTGCTCTTCCAGAGGTCCTGAGTTCAAATCCCAGCAACCGCATGGTGACTCACAAATAATGTAATGAGATCTGATGCCCTCTTCTGGTGTGTCTGAAGAAAGCTACAGTGTACTTTGGAGCTGAGCCTGATGGCATGTGCTTGCCTTTCCAGAAACTTGAGAGGAGACAAATGATTATTTGAACTCAGAAATTTAAGATCAAGCTAGCAATGTAATGAGACCATCTCCCTGAGAGGGAGGGGGAGGCAGACACTAAATACTAGTAATATTATTATAAAATATATATGTTTTATTACACCTAAATTATATTTCAACAAATTCAATCTAACAGGAACTAAGGAGAAAAGGAAGAGGGGAAAAGGAAAGAGAAGACATAAATGATTAATGTGAAGTACTTCATGGCTTGCCAATGACATGATCAACTGTGCGACAATCACCACACTCACTTCAGTGTTACTCAAAGGGTCTAGAACTAAAGACCACCCTCTCTGGCCCTGTATATTTCTCTAGTCATAGCTCTGGTGTGCCTATTCCTACCCATCACCTGATTAACTTCTCCTTCAATATGTTCCTCCCACTTTTCCTTCCTTCCTTCCTTCTCCCACCTTGTCAAGGACCAGAGATGCATCCTAATTTCACTGATTCATGACTTCTCTATCCACCTCACAGTATCCTATAATCCAGCAGCAAATAGTAGCAAAAAAAAAAAAAAAATCCTAAACCATCACTCTCATGTGCCACATACCTGCTCATGTCTCCTCAGCGCTGCTCAGATCCTAAGCCTCCATCCAACAGATCCCACAATTGGTTCGAGTCTACTCTTTCATATCCACCCTGACCCCACAAGGAATGAATGGAAATGAATGTACAAGGCAGGAACCAATCTATCTTGTTTACTCCTGTACCTTACATACCAAGTGCCCAAAACATGGAGCATGTCTACAGCAAGTTGTGGAAAAACAGTATTTAGATGTATAACAACTGGTCACCTATCTGGGTCAAATCTACAGCACACATGTGAAAAACCCAACATGGGTGGGCATGACTATGGCTCCAGCACTAGGAGGCTGAGACAGTCAGACCCCAGAAGCTAACTGGTCAGCCAGCCTAGCTAAATCAGTGAGTTTTCACTTCACTGAGAGACTCTGTCTTAATAAGGTTGATAGTGAGAGAAGAGAACACACTATTGATAGTGAGAGAAGAGAACAGACACACTGTTGTGTTCTGATCTGGGTATGGCATTACATAGCAGTTTTTTTCTAATATTCATTAAGATCCAGGAAATTCTAGAAGGAAGCTCCTTATGACTCAGAAAGGAAACAACTCAGAAGTCTCAAGAAGCCCCTGAAATTTATCAGATGTACAAGCCCCTCACCCCTCAAGTTTGTATAAGCTGTAAGGACTGTGGAATAGAGTCATATTAGTCTCTAACCAGCCTAGCTGTTTGTACGAGACTCCAACACCAGGAAGAGATACTCACTGACCTGTCAAGCTGCCTGCAGGTCATGAAGAGAGCTCCAGGGTTGCAGCTTTCCTGGGCTGGGGGCTTTCAGTGATGCAGTTGCCTCTGAGTCATCCCTGCTCTTGTTAGTAGCCCCAATAAACCCAGTGGCTTACCAAGTTGGACTTTGGTAGTATTGTACTTAGATTTGTAATTAGTTCCTTATCTGGGGGATGAATAGACATTTGTGTTGTCTCTCCCCTGGAAAAGTGTCACATAACACATGGATACACACATTAACCTGCATGCACCATACACATTAACACGCACACAGAAAGCAACAGACAACTTGAGTATGGTGGTTCCCGCCTGTAGTTCCAGCACCCAGGAAAACAACCAAGATAGGAGGCAGATAGATAGAAGCAAATTTGCAATTTGAGCAGCAAGGCAATAAGAGGATTACCACACCTCAAGGAAGAGGAAAGGTTTATGTAGAAAGCTTCAGAGGTACTCTGTGGTCAGGTGGAACATCCCTGAGCTTGGTCAAAAACTAAGGAAGGCAGTCAGCCTCAGTTACAAAGCAATGTGGGTGTCAGAGGCTGAAGAACTCACTCCCTAACTTTGTCCCATATGGGAGTGTGAGACAATTTGTAATGTGGTAATCTGCAGGACCACACATAGACATGCTTAGAGAATGGCAAGGGACTGTCCATTCTCTGTGCTCTGGTGGGCCAGTGAGCTGCTCTCTACTGCACAGATGCCTGAGCTTGGTGTATAGACCTACTTCCAGCTTCATTTCCCTCCGCTTCAGCAAAGAGGAAAGGGCTAAAGTGTGAAGAGCTAAAGTGTAATGAGTCCCTGGGGAGAACAGCAGCCCTAACAGGAAGGCCCTGAATGAACTTCCCTCTTCACCTCTAAAAGTGGCTCGCAGACACTTTTAGACCCAGCATTCTCTTATATCAATACTCCATTCATTTCCTCCCTCATCATGGGGGGGAAGGGAAGAGTTGTTCAACTGACTTAATGAAAAGGAATGATTTGTTGCTCTAAATCATGTAAAAAAAAAAATGTGGGGAAACTCATTTAAATGTTATAAGCAAAGATGCTGGGACAAATAAGTGGAACCATGGGAAAGGCTCATACATACTGCCTTCTGGTCCAGAACCCTCTGCCCTTCCCCTGGGCCACTAATAAGTCATCTGTGTACATATACCAAAACACTCTATGCAAGCTGCAAACTAAAGCAGTCATTTTCTTTTTTACAGTATATAATCCATCTACTGTCTCAAGTTCAGTTTTTATAGAATACATATATATATATATGCTGCTAGTACATTATTTTAAATATACACATCTCACTGACTAAAATAAATTAACTCTTCAAGCTTTCAGTTTTAATTTTCTTTTGAGTGTGTGTGTGTGTGACACGCACACTCACCCGTGAGCATGCATGTTCTTACAGGTGCATACACACACATGCTTGCCAGTCTAAGCATGTATAGAAACTAGAGGCTGACGTCAGGTGTCTTTCTCAATCACTCCTTTGCATATTTTTAAAAGATTTATTTATTTTATGTATATGAGTACACTGTGGCTGTGCAGAAGGTTGTTAGCCACCAAGTGGTTGCTGGGATTTGAACTCACAAACTTTGGAAGAGCAGTCAGTGCTCTTACCCACTGAGCCATCTCATCAGCCCCTGCATACTTTTTTTTTTTAAGATGGTGTGATGGTTTGTATATGCTTAGCCCAGGGAATGTCATTGTTGGAAGGTGTAGTCTTGTTGGATTACATGTGTCACTGTGGGTGTGGGCCCTAAGACCCTCATCCTAGCTGCGTGGAACTCAGTCTTCTCCTAGTAGCCTTCAGATGAAGATGTAGAACTCTCAGCTCCTCCTGCACCATGCTTGCCTGGATGCTGCCATGCTCCTGCCTTGATAATAATGGACTGAATTTCTGAAGAAGAGTTGCCTTGGTCATGGTGTTTATTCACAGCAGTTAAAATCCTAACTAAGATAGAAGTAGACTCTTTTTTTTTTTTTTTTATTTTCGAGACAGGGTTTCTCTGTGTAGCTCTGGCTGTCCTGGAACTCACTCTGTAGATCAGGGGGCCTCGAACTCAGAAATCCACCTGTCTCTGCCTCCCAAGTGCTAGGATTAAAGGCGTGCATCACCACTGCCCGGCAGAAGTAGACTCTTAACGAACCTAGAGTTTATTATTTTAGTTAGGCTGACTGGCCAGCAAGCCCCTAGGATCTTGTCTTCCCATTTCTCAGCTCTGGGGTTACAAGTATACTTTGTCACATACAGCTTTTATGTAAAGATCTAAACACAGATCCTTGTGCTTATTGTTCGAGCATCTTATCTACTATCTACCTCCTCAGTCACAGTGTTTAGATTATTTTCTAACAGTAATTTTTTTAATCCTAAAATCCACAGCTTGAAGGCTTCATGTCAGGGAGGCTCTGAGGGGTTTACAGATATATCAATGTTGACAGAAAGAAGCTGTCCTGCCTGTGGATCTCAAAGAGAAACTGGATCCCAAGAACAAAGAGCTCTCGAATGAGTGAGTCTATATGTTCTAAGTTTAATATCCTGAAATGTCACAAAACTTTCCAGGATAGTAGAGGGGGTGGCTGGCTGCTTTGGAAAGTAATGAAAACATTTTAAATTGTACTGATATATTCACAGCTCTGTGCTGAATATAGTAAACTGTCCACTTCCAATGGATAAAGTATGATTTGTGGATTATATAAAGATATTGCCAAAAAATAAATGTAAAAGAAGCTTTGTGGGCAGACTCCTGTCACCACACAATAGAATTCCCAAGTTGACATATAAACTCACTAACAAAAGAGCGCCTCAATTATTTGAAAGCAATCATATCACTAAAGTTCTTTATGTGTTCAACCGTGCTCTTTTTAGAAAGTATGAGGATATACTGGTCTCTTCACTAGACATGGATAGGCTTCCCCTAAATTAGGTCAACAGCATTATCAATTGGAGATTAAGAAGTCAATTTGCAGAAACCTTCTCCAAAATCCCAGGGTTTACCCAAGATAAAGCATTTGTATCCTTAGTCAAAGTCTCAGCCTGAAAACTGAAGACAATGGCCTCCTCTCTGAAGAGACAACACACTTTAATCTCCTCACTATGTGCCTGGTATTCACAACTAACCAGAATGACAACCAGTTCAAGAGCAAACCCATGGGAGGAGTCTGCCACTCCCTTCTCAACCCTAAGTGCTTAAAAGTTCCAAGGGGAGCCAGTGGTGATTACAGCACTTGGGAGACAGAGGACGAGTTAGAAGACAGCTTGGTCTACATTGTAAATTCCAGATTAACCAGGGCTACATAGTGAAACTCTGTTTAAAACAAGTGTGTATGTGAATAGTGTGTTTGTGGGTATCAGGTAGGGTAATGCTTGCCTTTAATTCCAGCACAGTAAGTAAGGGTGCTTGTCATCATGCCTAATGACCCAAATGTGACCTCAGAACCCACATTGTGGAAGGAGAGAACCAACTCCTGCAAGCTGTCTTCTGACCTCCACACACGTGGGACCCATACAGCCTCCATTCTCCTCACATCTAAATAAATGAGCAAATGCAATAAAAAAAAAATTAAATTTTTATTAATGGTGGCACATGCCTTTAATCCTAGCACTTGGGAGGCAGAGGCAGGCAGATTTCTGAGTTTGAGGCCAGCCTGGTCTACAGAGTGAGTTCCAGGACAGCCAGGGCTACACAGAGAAACCCTGTCTCAAAACAAAACAAAACAAAACAAAACACAACAACAAAATCTCTAAATGAATTAAATCACCAGTCTCTGAATGCTCCCAATGAAGGGTTTTCTGAGTGCATTTATCAAGTTCTGTATAAGCAGATGAGCGGACAGTCCCAGGGAACAACTGCCATCACTGACTTCCTGCAGTGTGTAGTTACCTGCCCTACAGTCAGCACTTGCAACATCTTCAGAAGAATTCCTTTACAAGGATTCAGTATAATGTGGACTTCTAGAGAAACCTCCAACTATCATCCAAAAAGGAAGTCGGGATAATCCAGACACTGAGTCCTGCTTACCTTAACATTTCAGGCTCTGAAGACACTGATGTCTTATTTGGAATGAATCCTGAATAGGTATCCTGGTAATTCCTGAACAAAGGCTCTGGTTTTTGTTTTTTTGAGACAAGTATGATTAAAGGCCTGGCTATAAATAGAGTTTTTAAAATTGTTTTTTTAAATGGTCACTAATTAAGAAACCAAGCTCAACTTGAGAGAAAAAGAAACTCCAATCCCATCTCTGCTATGGCAGGGAACTTGTGCAAACACTAGAAAACCAAAGATCTCAGATGCAATACAACAAAAAGTCCATGAAAGCCAGAACTTTCCAGTTCACTACTCCATTTGAGAAACTGTTTACGCTACAAATATCACACAATGATCTTTTATTTTAAGAACAAAATGCACCAGATGCAGAGTAAATGGGCCCTAAGCCAGATGAACCTGCAGAATATTAACCAGGAGAAAGCCGAGGTGAAAAGACTAGTCACACTGCCAACCTAGCACACACCACACAGCAGCAAAGAATTGTGCATGTGTGATAACAGCCCGCTCCGTGCCGCATCCTCTGGGTTCAATTTCTGTGAGGCCAGCCCTTTTTTAGTCTGTTGACTTTGAGTTTTCCCCTTTATGCAGCTAAGAATTTACATTTCCCCTTCCTTTTCCTATTTCTCCTAAACTTGCTTACAACTCACCTGTTGGCCATTTACCATAATCCCTTCTTTCTTTAGAAAACCTTTCTTCAGGGGTGATGGTGCATGCCTTTAATCCCAGCACTTGGGAGGCAGAGGCAGGTGGATTTCTGAGTTTGAGGCCAGCCTGATCTACAAAGTGAGTTCCAGGACACTGAATATTTACCCTTCTGATTTTGTGAAAGTGTAATTCCCTGCAGTCTCCACCTAATGGTGTGTGTGTGTGTGTGTGCGCGCACGCGTGTGCACAGGGGCATGTGTATTGTATGCACCCCAATGTTGGGAATACAAAAATGCACAGCTATGCCTGGCTTATTACCACGATGCTAGGGTTTCAAACTCAGGTCCTCATACTTTGAAATGAACACTTCTAACCACTTAGCTATCCCTCTAGCCTCCTAGTCAATCTCTTTTTAAAAAACAAAACAAAAAAAAAACATTTTTTCTTAGATTATTTATTTTATATACATAGATGTTGTACCTGCACATATTTGCCTACCTGTGCACCACTTGCCTGCCTGGTGCCAATGGAAGCCAAAAAAGAGCATTGGATTGGACTGGAACTGGAGTTACAGACAGTTGTGAACCTTATGTCAGTGCTAGGAATCCAACTTGGGTCTTCTGCTCTTAATTACTGAGCCATCTCTATTCTGCCCCTCCTGATCAATTTCTTGAAGCTAAAATCATTGTGCTCCATTGGGAAAGAAAATGTACACAAGAAAACCATCCAAGCCAAGGCCAGGCAATGAGTCACCTACCAACACACACCCAGCCCGCTGGCTGCTAATCCAAGTATGTCTTTTTGGGAAATGACTCTGTGTTCCTTCATCTTCCTGGCCTCTATGTCTTCTCCACACAATTTTTCCCTTCATAAATCCTAAGTCAGACTTACCCTATAATTCTGAGCTGTAAATTCTGTTTTCTAAGGCAAAACAATTTGACAAACTAAAGCAACTGTGGACAGAAATAAGCTTACTTGCCATAATATATTTAAAAATGATTAAGCCTCTACACGTAGGTTGCTAGGAAATAAAGAGATAGATGAAAGGAACAACCTTTCAAATCCTTTATAAAGATTTTTTTTTCAGCCAGGTGGTGGTAGCACACACCTTTACTCCCAGCACTTGGGAGGCAGAGGCAGGCGGATTTCTGAGTTCGAGGCCAGCCTGGTCTACAGAGTGAATTCCAGGACAGCCAGGGCTACACAGAGAAACCCTGTCTCAAAAAAACCAAAAAAAAAAAAAAAAAAAAAGTTTTTTGTTTTTTTCACCCTTGTAACAAGAGGGAAACAGCTGAGACCATGCACTGATTAGATCTACTTACATATGACAAAACTAAAATAAAAAAGAGGAGCCTAGTGGTTCACGCCTGTAGTAGCTATTCCTAGTTGTCAACCTGACTATATCTGGAATGAACTACAATCCAGAATTGGACGGCACATCAGTGATCCTAATCTAGAGGCTCGGAGATACAAGTTTCTGACCTGGAGGTTGGCATGGAGATCTTGAGGCATAGTGGCTATGAATCCCAGAAGACAGGGAGATCTCAAGGTCATCTGGGATTAAAGGCGTGGTGGCACATACCTTTAATTTAGGCCACACCTTCTACTGAAGACCTACGTAAGGACACTGGAAGAAGGAAGATTTACTCTCTTCTTCACCTGCTTGCCTAGTAGGGCCAAGCAACCGCTAGATCCTTGGACTTCCATTCACAGCTGCTGCTGTCCATATTATTGTTGGGAGTTGGACTACAGACTGTAAGTCATCAAAAAATTCCCTTACTATATAGAGACTACCCATAAGTTCTAGAGAACCCTGACTAATACAATGCCAGTACATGTCTGTAACCCCAGCATTCAGAAAGTAGAAACAGGAAGACCGGGGTTCATGGCCAGATTCAGCTACATCAAAAATTTAAAAAAAAAGATTCAGAGCCAGCAAGATGGCTCATCAAGAAGTTAAGGCACTTGCCTATAAGCATGAACTGAATTGGACTGAACCGGCCTAGCGTAAGGAATGAGCTGACTTCTCAAAGCTGTCTTCTAACCACCACACATTCGCAGTAGCAGTCAAGCACCCTCCACACACACATAAAATAAATAAATATAAAAATATATAATTTACCAGGCAGTGGTGGCGCACGCCTTTAAACCCAGCACTTGGGGGGCAGAGGCAAGTGGATTTCTGAGTTCAAGGCCAGCCTGGTCTACAGAGTGAGTTCCAGGACAGCCAGGGCTATCCAGAGAAACCCTGTCTCAAAAAACCAAATAAATAAATAAATAAATAAATAAATAAATAAATAAATAAATAAAATATATGTCTATATAATATATAAAAATTTGAGTGAGCTGGGCAAACACCCTGGATGGAATCCCTATTATTTCCAGGTCAGCCAGAAATACACAGTGATGGATACACACACACACACACACACACACACACACACACACACACACACACACACATCTCAAAACAGAGTGAAAAAAGTTTCAGTGACCTGCCCAAAGTCATGTGACTGACACATACGATTCCTGACCTATAGCCAGCTTGACCCTTCAAACCAAAAGGCAGCTGCTACTAGATATGTAGATATGTTAGCATTCCTTCTAGGCTCTGCCCCAGTTACCTGGCAACAGCCAGGTAATGCCTTGCTTATGATAAAAAGGGCTGTTTGGCCCCTTCTTGCTCTCTTACTCTTATTCTCTTCCTGTTCTCTCCCTGACCCCTTCTCTCCTCCCCCTCCATCTCCTTCTCTCTCTTTCCATGTGTTCCTGGCCAGCCTCTTCTCTCTTCCCTCTCTCCTCCACCTCCTCTTCCTCCTCTCTTTCTGTCTGTCTCTCTGTGTCTCTCTGTCTCTACTCCCTTCTCAACTCCCCTCCCCATGCCCTAAATAAACTCTATTCCATACTTTATCTGTCATGCGCCTGGTACCTCAGGGGGAAGGGATGCCTCAGCAGGGACCCACAGAGGCATCCCCTTCCACCTCACCATACTGCACATCTACCAAACAAATCCTGACTCTTTCTTTTTTTATAAAACACAGGATACCTCCATGTGTTTCTCTCTGTCCAGAGCCAAGGAGCGACTTCCTAGAAAGTAGTCTTTTGAAGGGTGCATCACTGCCCTCGGAGACCTCCGCAGCCAACGCACTGTAGAGCTACCTTCCATCCACCCACCAGAAAGCAATGCTCTTCTCTTCTCCCCCACACCACTTTCAATAACTACTTCTTTCCAAAATAATTTACAACTGTTCCTGTTTTCAAGCGACCTACTCCTAACTCATCAGCAGTCCAAGAAGCTTGCGTCAGTATATGATTTTTCTCAATAAAGTTTAGGGCTGAGGCAGCATGTCTCAGTCGTACACTTCACAGCTAAAATGACAAGAGCACAGAACAGTCAAAAGTTACGCAAGACAATGCTGTGTTCATTCCACGTCTGCCTCTCTGGGTCTCCTGTGAGTCACCGTCTTTCCTGTTCACTCATCATTATAAAAACTGCCAGTTTGGGGGGGGGGGTTGCCCTAAAATTACTTCTGTTTGTTTTAATTTGTTTGTTGTAACATTGTAACATAGTTCTGTAGTAACTACGGAATCCATCACATCTCTCACCTCCACACTTTACACTGACCTGTTAGAAGAAGGCAGGTTGTTTTGACTTTCACAACCATCTCTTTACACAGTGAGGTTGCAATTTATTTACTTATCCATTCAATACCACACATATGAAATGCTATCAGGTAAAGACCCTTCTGGGCTTTTTTTGTTTGTTTGTTTGTTTTGTTTTTCGAGACAGGGTTTCTCTGTGTAGCCCTGGCTGTCCTGGAACTCACTCTGTAGACTAAGCTGGCCTCGAACTCAGAAATACACCTGCCTCTGCCTCCCAAGTGCTGGGATTAAAGATGTGCCACAATTGTTCTAAGACCCTCCTGTTAAAGCTTGGAAGAAAGGAAATTACATGATCATCCTGGTGTCCATACTGCCTAGGGTAACAGCTAAGCAGGAAGGAAGGCTCTCTAGAGGAAGTAGTCTCTGAGCATCCACCTCTTTAGTATTAAATAGACCTAAAACACCTTATGAGGTTATAAGACTGGACTGCCAGCAATTTTGGAAGAATGATTATTACTTTCCCTAAACATGGGTCCTTAGATATTCATTTTGCAACAGATTACAAGTTCAACAAACTCATGGATATTTGGTGCCTTTCACAAGTTTCTACAATAGGACTTAAGATGTTACCTACCATAGGGAGAAAAAGTGCACTTTTTTAAAAAAGATAGACATTTCTCTAAGTGAGAATGAATGCTTTCAACAATCCAGGACCTACAAAGCAAGGCTGTCGGAGAGGAAACAGGGTTCCAAAAAGTCCTGTTTTAATACATCAAAATGAAAGATCTCTTTGAACAGCGGAACTTGAACGTACACACAGAGAGACACACACAGAAACAGAGACACACACAGAAAGTCAGAAGCAGAGACAGCGAGACAAAGAGACAGAGACACAGAAGGGCTATTGTGGGGCTTTAGCCTCCAGATGATGAACCCCCAAACACCGCTGTGATAAACAAGTCTCTGGGCTGGAATCTGATTTGCTGGCCTGACAAAACATTACAATCTAAGGAATCCCAATCCCACCCCCACCCCATTCATCATTTCCTCAACCAGGTCCCTGAGGCTAGCAGCTCCCCAGTTTTTACTGGTTCCTGGGTTTATTGCTTGTAAATTACAATGCAATAGAGCGCCTTTCCAAAAGAAAAAAAAAAAAAAGTACGGGCAAATGAAAGCAAGCGTGGCTTTAAAGCCCCATAAAAGACTGCATGTGGCTGAAATGAACTAACCTGTGTGTACTACGAGCACCGAGGGCTCCCCTAAGCCACTCCAGGAGGTCTGCGATGCGCCGGCACGCTGCCCTGGCCCGCGGCTGAGCAGGAGGGAGGCAGCCGGCTCACACACCTGCCCAGCTCCGGTGCCCGCGCCCGGCCGCGCCGTCCGGCCTTCGCCCGGCCCCCGCCCTCGGCCCCGGCCTCCCGCCCCAGCCGCGCACCGTGTGCGACTGCAGACTCTGGCTCGCCTCGACGGCCGCTGTCAGCGGCACCGTGTCGTCCAGCAGCACCTTGCGGGCCGGCGGCTTCTCCATGAAGGCCATCCCGGGCCGCCGCCGTTGCCGCTGCCTCCGAAGCCCGGGCAGGAACCGGAGGCGCCGAGCCCCGCCACCCGCCGCGTCCCGCCGCGTCCCGCCGCCACTGCTGTCAACGCGCACCGCCCCGCGCGCCGCCGCCGCCCGCGGGGTCCTAGCGCCGGTTGGCTCAGCAGGCCTGCTGTCAACACCGGTCCTCCCGACCCCGCTGGGTCCTAGCGCCTTACTTCACGTCAGTGTAGGTGACTGCTATCATTGTCCCATGGTTGCATTAATGCATTAGAGGCATTATGTCCCTTGCTCTCTTGGCGCTTCCTCGCCTCTGTATCGTACACTCATCGTACCGTGAGCTCCCGACCTCGGGCCGAGGAGCACAAAATTAAACCATTACCAACCACATCTCTCACTGTGTCTCTAGACTCTTAACAGAACTGAGTTTTTCAGATGAACCATTCAGAAACTCAGATTGGCAGATTTGAGACCCTACTGCTCCCAATCACACTTCCCTGCACAAGGACCTTAAGACTCAGGAAATTTAAAAAAAAAAAAAAAAAACCAACATCAGGGGAGATTCTCTGTCTGAGTCCATAGACCAAATTTTCTAAACCAAATCTGGATTTAGGTTTTAAACCTGGATCTTCAGGAGAACCTAGGTGCTACACTCTCATAACTGGACCTCACAGTGTTTGACTCCTGAACCTTTAAACAACAAGCTCTAAGAACAGAGGTGGAAAAATAAAATAAAATAAATGATGCAAAGATTTCCCTGTTTGTATGCTTGGTCTCTCAGTTGAGCTTAAAGTCTTTGAATGGAAAGAACACTCAGATCTCTTAAACTCTCAGGATCTTTGGTCCTAGCATTCTGGCTCCAAGAACCTCAAAGTCAGACCCATCAAACCTGATGATCAGCTTCTCAGCATCAAATCTACCCTGCTTACCTTAACTTAAGACCATAATCTTCCTGGATAATAATGAAATTAAACTTAGATCGGGTGACTAGGACCCTGTTGAGAATCTGTGTGATCTTAAATAAGCCACACACATGCATACCTTGAGACCTCACTCTTCCATTGGCAAAACTAAGGAAATGCCTATGTAGAGTGTGTAATAGGAATGCAACTGGACGAGAAGGAACTTTGCACATATTAAAAGTCTCAAACAGCATGCATTCCATCCTGACAATATACAGAACAGAGATTTCTAACTAAGTGTGTTTCCACTAAATTCCTATGATTTTCCTCATAGAAACAGAGCTTCTCTGAGTCCACCATGGCTGCAGTTTGACATCATAGCAAAGGTCTAGATTGACATCATAGCAAAGGTCTAGATTGCTCTTGATGGTTAGACTCTTCAGAGTTCAGGCTTAGAGACTGGTGGGCAACCCCAAGTAGCCAGGTGATACCAGAGTGCCTTCGGGGGCCACGGTTCAGTAGGAGACCGGGGGAATCTTCTTAATTTAGCCCTAAATAAATGAGACCTCTTCCTAGTCTCATTTTTATTCCAATGTGCTTTAGAGCAGTAGTCCATTAAAGCCAAACCATGTGTCACTTTAGAAAGGTTCCACTCTTTTTTTTTAAACAGCTTTTTTTAGACTTATCATTTATTTATTTATTTATTTATTTATTTATTTATTTATTTATTTAATGTGTATGAGTGTGTGGTTGCTGTTGACCTCAGGACCTCTGCCGGCCCCTCTTGCTCCTGCCCCGCTTGCTCTGGTCTTCAGAAGCACCAGAAGAGGGTGTCCAATCTCATTATGGGTGGTTGTGAGCCACCATGTGGTTGCTGGGATCCAAACTCAGGACCTTTGGAAGAGCAGTCAGTGCTCTTACCCTCTGAGCCATCTCACCAGCCCGGAAGGTTCCACTCTTTTCCTCCGTTTCTTTGTTGAAGGGCAATGGAGTATTTCATTGTCAGAGGAACAGAAACACAAATCCTGCATTATTACTCCAGTCATCGTGGGGATTCACCAAGACAAGGCCATGTTCATATTGCGTTGGTGGGAATATAATTGGCCTAACCCTCAAGGAAGGCATTAAGTCACTCAGCAAGTATTTACTGATTTACAGAGCACCTACCATATAATAAGCTGAGTCGTGGTGCTGGGATTTTATAATACATAGGAAAGGCTTGACAATGTCTCACCTTGAGACTGCAATTCTGTCCCTAAGAGAGTTATACTAAGAAAGTGATGAGAGCACTTGCACAAAGGTATAGCATGCGAAGACAAGCACTTAATCCCCAATGTAAGATTATACAATCATGGTATAATCACCCTTTTTTGGCAAGGCTAAAACCCAGATTATTCACTGGGGGTGGGGGAGGTAGCTCAGTAACAGAGAATGCACATGAATTGTGCAAGGCCCTGGGGTCAATCCTTAGCACCAGAACAACTTAAAGAATGTCTAATGGTGTTCAAGAATGTTCTTGACCTAATAAGTGAAAAAAAAAAGCAATACATCTATCTGTAGAGCCAAATATATTTACAGGAAAAACACTAGAAGGATCCAACCAAAATGTCTCCTGTAAGAGAAAGAATCATGATTTCCTCTTCATATTTTCCAAAATGCCTTTAATTACAATGTTTTTTCTTCATTTTTTAAAAATTATTTTTATTTTATGCTCATTGATGTTTTGCCTACACATATGTCTGTGTGAAGGTGTCAGATCCTCTGGGACTGGAATTACTGGCAGGTGTCAGCTACCATGTGGGTTCTGGGACTTGAACTTGGGTCATCTTGAAAGAGTAGCCAGTACTCACAACAGCTGAGTGTCTCTCCAGCTGCTACACACACTCGTCTATTCCAGTCACATCCAAAATATCGGGGATAAAATCCTGATAAAGGATAAGAGGCAATAAGATTCCAAAAGGAGTTTTGTGCCTCCTGGATTTTAGACAGTTGCTGGTATCTCCTAACTCAGACGTGTTCTAGATTAGTCTTTCCAATCAACACGCCCTCATAATTAGGCATAAAGGTACCCCAAGAAATGACTCGTTAATGGTTAAGATTGGGCATTGTTTTTTGGCCAGTACAATGTTTCTAACTATTTTTGTTTAATACCAAGCTGTTCATAGCTTACAATTTCTCTCAAAGTATCTGCCTCGCCAGAGCTAGCAACAGAGGTCGAGTATATTCTTTAGGGCAATAGATAGTTTACAATAGTTAGAAATGTTTTACATACTAGAAAGTAATGAAGGGTTTCTTTCACTCAAGAACATTAGCTAAAAGTGTTAGGTTGGAACTCCTCACTGCCTGCCCCCTGCTAGACCCAGAGAATTAGCAGGAAGTGCTAGATTAAAAGCTCCTGGTCATTGCCCCCAGCAAGAACCAGAGAAATAGCATAAGAATATCAAAATACCTCAATAGGGAGGGCTCCTCTCCTCTTCCTCCTGCTTCACACCTAGCTACCAGACCCTACTGACCTTGATGTGTGGTCACTTGCCTACGTGACTCTTGTAATTTGCCCTGCTTGTTGTATGCTACTTAAGCCTGCTTTTCACTTTGTATACTAGGACTGGGACTTGCAGAAGGACTCACAGAGGGACTCCACTGCACTTGCACTGGTACTCAGACTAAGACTAGAACTTAGATGGGCTAGGACTCAGATTCATGCAATCCACAGTCCCCCAGGCCCAGAGCACTTGGACCCGGGGGGGTGCAGCATCAGTTCAGAGGAGATAGCTGCTGCTTTAGACCAAGTATGTTTCAGATAGCCTCAGATTTACCTCAACTATTGAGCTGCCAGATTTACCATCTCTCTTTTGAAATGACTGTAAAAGTCTGATGCCATTTCTAAGAAATACATTTAGAACCTATACTTCATGTGTCGTCTCTGCCATCATTTCTTCGCCTATGCCTTGTCGACCTGACTAGGACCCCGTTTCTCCCGCGGGTTGAGAGAGGCTCAGATTGGCTGGCCCATGGCATCCAGCTCCATAATTAAAATGGTTTATTTTTATGATCAGGGAAAAAAAAGAAATATATATATGTATATATATACACACATATGTATATGTATATAAATATATGTATATATGTATAGCCAAAGTCTACTAAACAATTTGTTCCAAAATATACATTTCCAAGGTCCAGAAGATGCCTCTCTGAAACCCAGCAAACTGGCACTTAGCTACATTTCCAGTGAATCTACACAGACAAAATGATGATAGTTATGCCACTTGAAGGAATCAAGGGTCCAGAAGTGAATAAATAGAAAATGAGTGTTTGTTTGTTTGTTTGTTTCTGGTTATGATGCTGGGGTTCAGTCCACAGGCCCTGTGCATGCTAGGCAAGCGCTCGGCCACTGACCTAGATTCCCAGTCCAATCTTTTAATACTATAGGAAGAAGGAGTGACTGTCACAGAAATGACAACTGCAAGGTAGTCTGTATGGAGTACCAAAATTGAGGCACTAGCCTCCATAGAAGCATAGAGATAAAAGAGTCACTGGCTGGAAAGATGACTCAGTGGTTAAAAGCACTGATTCCTCTTCCGGAGGTCCTGAGTTTAATTCCCAGCAACCACATGATGGCTTATAACCATCCATAATGGGGGGATCCAATGCCCTCTTCTGGTGTGTTTGAAGACAGCGACAGTCTACTTATATACATGAAATAAATAAAATTAAAATTAAAAAAAAGAGTTATGGTAGCCCGTATACTTTGGGTAGTTCATGAGAGATAAAGGGTTTGAATAGGGTCTTCAGGAACCCAGAGCCTTTTGCATGCTAGGTATACTTCTGCCTCATTTGTGACTTTATGAAAAGCCTAATGACCATACACTAGATATCAAGGACAGTATTAGCATAGGAAAGTGAAAAAACAAGACAGATGCCACCTACTGTCAAGCTTCGTATCCACATAAGCTGGGGAAAAAATGGCGTGAAGTCACAGGCCAGTCCAGAGGATCCATGCAGCTTGAAGGACCAGAGACAAAGATGGATGGTGATACTGGTCAGGAGATGCTGAGCAGAAGGGAGAGTTCTTTGAAGCCTGCTATGACAGTTAGACATTCTCAAGGCAATTGACTCTCAGAGGCTTAGAAGCCTCCAGGAGCCACTGACTTCTTACTGTATGGCACTACTTCCAGGAGGGAAAGGTAAATAGTACATGGATAAAAGTAATACTATGGAAGGGGAGCAGGAGATGGGTACAGAGTGGGTGAAGGTGGAAAGGATTGGTTTGGAAGAGGACTGCCATGAGAAAGAAAAAAATCAAGCTCGACTCAAGAACTAGGCAAAGTGTTGCCTTCACAAAGCTGAGGCGGGTCAGGGCTCGGGTGCACATTCTGAGCTGCTCCTCAGGTTCACAGCAGCTCCGGGAGGTAGTCAGAAGCCTGACTTCACTTTGTTTCAGCTTCCTCACCTGTGGCATGGAGACTAGAGCAGCTTCAGGTAGGATTATTGAGGGCCCTGAACTTCACTGATGCCTGAACAAACTGCAGAGGCTAAGAACAAACTGCAGGCTATTTCAAGGATGTCAGCACAGGCTTTCATAGAGAAAAGGGAATTGGAATGCTTTCCCTTCTGGAAGGGAAGGGACTGAAAAGGAATTAGAACTGAAGACTAGAGCTGCACGTGGCATGAGATGTGACTTGCCTGTCTTCTTTACCAGGAAAAGGAAACTGAAAGTGAGCAACATCTGATGGGAGCCAGGGACAGGCTCAGGGCTTCCTTTGCCTCCCTCTGGCTCTTTCCAGAAGCCCTTCAGGACAAACACTTTTACTGGGCTCATTTCTTCCTACTTACCTCAGTGAGTTCCTTGTCCAACCTTCTGACAGACTGGCTCCAAACCTCACACAACCTCAATATTCACCTGGCTTTTTCTTCCTTCCTTTCATTTTTTTTTAATTAGGGTTTTGTGAACTCTTAGAGATCTAGTGATCCTCCTGCCTGAGCCTCTTGAGTGGCTGACTATAGATGTTCTGTGCCTGGGTCTGTCTGGCATTTGAAGTCACACAGGCTGAATATGGGAAACCCTTCTCAGGCCAGAGCTGCTCTAAATCAAATAGACTTACTTGTATTTCTAGTTTGGGGCAGCATAAACTGATAAGGAATGAGAAAATGTCATGCTTTGCCTTTTTGCATACATACAACTACTTGGAGGCTAGCAGAAGCAAAAAAGTCTTTTATATTCTGCTATGTTGCCAAGTGTTTAGACAGCTCATGGGTTGTTTATCTAACAATCTGAGGTTTGGCCAGATTGATTGAACATAATGGATTTTAGTGAGGAAATTTCTAGCCCTGCCAACAGCTGTACAGAATCAGATCACAGAAGCTTGTGAAAACTCAGTATTTCCTAAACAGGGTGGCCTAACAACTCCAAATGACTTGATTTCTTTAAATATTCATGGTCTGGATACTGAACAAAGAAATTTAACTCCTAATAGTCATTCACATGCTGACATTTTCTATGTCAACACTGGGAAGAATCTGCCCAGGGGCATAGGTCAAAACAGTTTACAGTTAAAAGCCACTTTAGCTTGTGGAATCTATTAATCTTGTTTGACTGATGTACACATTACTTGGGTTTTCTTCTAGCTGGTCATTCAGCACCAACTCCAAATTTTTCTGAAGATGCTGAGAATTCTGCTCTTGGCAGTCCAGATGAACACAGCAAGTAAAGAGCAAAGTACCTAGAGCCCTGTGGTGGACCCACATGCAGCCAGCTCTGAGATGGTCCCACATACAGCCAGCTCTGAGATGGACCCACATGCA
>NW_022196892.1:437742-445352 GCF_008632895.1 Mastomys coucha | reverse complement strand
ACATGCAGCCAGCTCTGAGATGGACCCACATGCAGCCAGCTCTGAGATGGTCCCACATGCAGCCAGCTATGTAATCCAGGAATAAGGGAACAGTTGCCTGATTCTGCTGACCTTGAACTCGGTAATCAACTAAGGCAGCACACCAGGCAGTCAGAGCAGGGAAGCTGAGCAATGACAGTCAACCCCTGGTAGACTGTTTTAATATAAATCCTTCATAGAAGCAATTTAACAGCAATTTTCTCAGGGAGTAAATTGGCCTGTGAATTATACTCTAGGAACATAAAAGAAAAATGACTTATAGTTTGGCACAAAATGAAAACCCACGGTTTATCTCGGAGGTACTGGTGTGCACTTAGAGATTTCTTTTTCTGGATGAATACACAAGTCGGGTCCATAAGATGAATGGTGACCATGGGGAGGTACTTACCTATTAATCTGAGATTCGCTGCTGGGAGGAGGGGTGATGCGTGGCATCTCAGCAATATGGAAATGTTTCTAACAGAGTATAACAGTCTGTTAAGCAATTTTCCAGTACATTAGGCTAAAATTGCTTAAGATGGGTATTCTTTCTGTGGCAATCAAGTATCACATAAATCGCAGGCTTATAATGTCCTTAATATGGAAAGCGCTAGACAAATTGGACTATTTTAGTCATTATTTCTGCACTCACTTCCAAATGTGACCTGGTACAATCAAGGCCCCCTCCCAGTGATCAGCCCCTTTGGTTGTTAAGACAGTCACTCCTGGCACCTCCTGTGAGCTTGAAAAAACCACTGATCCTTTCTCCTCATGACTGCTCTGACAGAGCACAAGCATGGAGGGACCCTACTCTGTTTATAGGGATCAAAGGTCATGACCACCCCAGACTATTTAGGGCTGCATAACTTTTTCTTCTGCTGGGTTGGGACAGACAGCAGATCTTCCTATCCCGGTTGGTAAGTTTCTAGAATTAGGCATCAGCCACTGTGCCCGGCTTTAGTTTTCCATTCATCTAACTGATCCTTAGTTTCCCCATTCTGAGGACAATCTCTGAATGACATTTAGGAAAAGGGTATGTGGCCTGGCACAGTGGTACATTTGTCTTCCCAGAGGGTCTTGAGTTCAAAGCCAGCCTAGACTATGTGGCATGACCATCATTAGTGGTAAAGGGTGAAAGACAGGTTTTGGGTAGAAACCATAGGTATAAAATAGGGAAATGCTACAACTATAGCAGGGAATGTCAATCTGAATGGATTTAAGAATTTTATTTTAACAAAATACTATTGAAATTGAGAGTGCTCCAAGAATGAGAACACTGTAAGATCACAGTGATAGGAATAAGAAAGCTCAAGCCTGTATCCTGTATGACCCTGTATGACCTCAGACAAGCTATATAGCATGGCATCTGCTTCTATGTCAATAACATGGTGCTATTAACTTTATAAAGCTGTTTCAAGAATTAAAATTAGCTTATCAGAAATGTAAGAAACTGGTAGCTACTACGATAAATAACATCATGCTCAAAAAAAAAAAAATAACCATCATGCTCCACTTATGGATCTTGCTGCAAAGTCCCAGTTCTAAGATGCATTCTGCAGGAGTGTGTACTGAAGGCCTGAGTCTACTGACTTGCCTACAACCATGTCATTGTAAGATGAACTCAGCCTGCAATGCTGCCCATTCTGAGACTTACAATAATACCTTTGCTCTTGGCATTGATTTGGGCGTTTTCTTCACCCCTTCACATTCTGGAGGAAGGTGTAGTAGGTTTATAACTCACTTTAGACACATGACTGCCCTCTAGTGACAAGAATTCTTTCTAGTAAGCTTTTCAACTGCTCCAGGACAAAGTGCCTTGCTGAGCAACCACAAGGACCCCGGACCCCGAGAATCCATGCTTACAAACAAAAAGCCAACATAGTGGCTTATGTTTATATATAAATCCCAGTGCTTGGGGAAGTGGAGACAGGTGGATTCTTTTAGTTCACTGGCCATCCAGCTTCATTTAATTACTGAAATTAATGCCAGCAAGAGACAAAAGGGCAAAGTGAATCTTAATCTTGTCAAAAGTAATGACACCTAAGCCTGACATTTGGCCTCTACATGTACAAACAAGTACACACCCATAAACACCTGGTTACTTAAGATGACACCAGGAATGCCTTTTCCAGGAAATACAGAATAGGTGACACATTCTCCTAAGTACTGTGATAGTAAGAGATGCCATGCCCTGCTGATCTTGTATTTCTTATCAAAGCATCTAGCTATGATCAGTTGCCATTTAACCTACTGAGCACAGGTAGGCCGTAAGTATACAGATACATATTTAAGAAGTACTGGCTGTTAGAGATAACTGTTTAATACTAACACATTCAGCACATTCTCCCCATAAACCTAAGTTCTTTAAAAAAAAAAAGGGGACCCAAAAACTTGACCTCCTTCAGCCACCACGAACTTACACCTTTGTTATTCTTTTTGAAATAGGGTCTAGGTAGTCCTGAAACTTGTTATGTAGACCAGGCTGATCTCAAAGTCAAGAGATCCTCCTGCCTGGAATTAAATGCATACCCAGCCCTGCTTATACCTTTATATGTGTGTGTGTGTGTGTGTGTGTGTATATAATAGTTTCATTATTGTTGCTTTTTTTTGTTTTTTATTTTTAAAGTAGATCCACATTTTCAAGAGGACAGAACTAGAACCCTTAAAACAGCACCTTTACATCCCAGATTCTTTCCTTGAGGTTTAAAATACTAACAAACGGATTGGCCAATTCTCTGAAAGATCAGCATGTTAACCTGTTCAAATGTAGAACAGCCAATTTCAAATTCAGAAAGGCCACTCAATTCACTCACAGGAAGCCACATGGAAGGAAGGAGAATACTAGTTAATATTTCTAGGGCTGGCCCTCTGGTTAATTCTGTTTCTATTATTTCCAACGATGCTGCAGTGTTAGGACTTTATATAACTGAGTTACGGCTGCACATAAACCCCTCACCAGTAACAGCAAAACCCCTGCACGGCAAGTCCCAGAGAAATTTGAATTAAATGCCATTTTTTGTTTTTACTGTTTTGAGACAGGGTCTCTCTATGTAGCCCTGCCTGTCCTGAAACTTACTATGCACCCAGGCTAGCTTTAAGCTCTGACTGCCTCTGCCTCCTAAGTTGGGACTAAAGGCAAGTGCCACCACATCCAACAGAAGATTATGTCTTGGTGTAAGGAATTATAAACCTAACCCAGAAGCCACTGAGAAAGGGCCTAAGAGTTAGGTGTTCAAAGATGGCTCTACTTGCATCGTTGTAACTAGTGGTAGAAATTCAGCAAGAAAATTCCTCAACACAGACAGACACAGGTATTATCAAATACAAATATAACTATTTTGAAATTCTGAAAGTAAAACATGAAGAAAGTTTTCCCAACTTAAAAAGACTTTTATTTTATTATTATTGTATTTGTATTTTGCCTGCATATATGTCTGTGTACCTGAGACTGAAGTTAAATACAGTTGTGAGCCACCGTGTGGGTAATAGGAATTAAACCCAGATCCTCTGGAAGGGCAGCCAGAGAACTTAACTGATAAGCCATCTCTCTAGCCCCTTTCAATTGTTTTTTTCTTTTTCTTTTCTTTTTTTCTTTTTCTTTTTCTTTTTTTTTTTTTTTGGTTTTTTGAGACAGGGTTTCTCTGTATAGCCCTGGCTGTCCTGGAACTCACTCTGTAGACCAGGCTGGCCTCAAACTCAGAAATCCACCTGCCTTTGCCTCCGCCTCCCAAGTGCTGGGATTAAAGGCGTGCTCCACCACCGCCCGGCCTCAATTGTTTTTTAATTGGAAAGAAATCCAAACCTTGATAGATGATGCGATCTTGCACATATTTAAGTCTTGACAAATCATACACCAATCTGCAAATTTCCCCTTCTACACATAGCTTTTGGGTGTACCAGCATTCCTTCATGAAGAGCAACAGCCCAGCTCCCCAGATGTCATTTGATTATAAGAGTACAGGTTTTTTTTAACATTAACTTTAAATTTGTATTTCAGGATCTAGGAGCTTCTGGGGCCATAACTTTCACCCAGCCTTCCATAACTGTCTTCTTACTTTCTATTACACAACAGGACACTGCAACAACAGCAACAGACTGCTTCAACCTTTTCACTTCTGCAGATGCTAAAACCATTTCTCCAATATATAAAGGAGCAGGAAATTTAATTTCCTGGGAAAGAAACACACAGCCTGGCCCTGGCATTTTAGTGCCCAGGAGAGCTGAAATAAGTCCATTTATCAAAACTCCATGCACAATTGTCTTTCCAAACTTGGTGTGTTTTGCAAAATCTTCACTTAAGTGCAAAGGATTGGCATCTCCCGTTAACTCTGAGAAGGTAGCCACATCCTGCTGTGTGAAGGCTCTGCTGAGCTCCGCTCGGTCTCCAACTTTCATGTGCAGATACTGAAAGCACTGCCCTGCTGGTACCACCTGATATTGCCACAGTCTCCTCTGAAGCCCACTCCACATCTTCAGCATCTCCAAAAACCAGCAGGGGCTTTAGCTTGCTTCTGTTTTCAAACTACGTAGACACCTAAAGACACTGTTGAGAGTGGAAGTATCTGGAACTGTAAGAATATTCAATCCAACATTTGTTCCCTGCTATTGCCAGATAATGCAAGGAGAAAGGGAGACACCTGTAAGAGAAGAACAGGTTAACTCAAGCTGCATGGAAACTAAAACATGTACGTTTCACAGGATGCACAGAACTGCAGCAGTTACATTTTTTTTTTTTTAAATTTTTTTTAAGATTTATTTATTTTATGTGTATGAGTACACTAGCTGTACAGATGGCTCGCTCCGGCCCTGCCTCCGGCATAGTATGCTGTAGCTGTCTTCAGATGCACCAGAAGAGGGGGTCAGATCTCATTATGGGTGGTTGTGAGCCACCATGTGGTTGCTGGGATCCGAACTCAGGACCTTCGGAAGAGCAGTCTCTTACCCGCTCTTACCCGCTGAGCTATCTCGCCAGCCCAGCAGTTACATTTTAAAGGGCATCATGGACGCACTGGTTGAACAAATAATCACAAGCCGGGAAACAGCCTGCCAAGATATCACTGGTGTAACACTCAGTAAGAAAGACTTTATCACAAGAGACCCAAGTTTGACCTCCAAATAGCTCCAGTATGTATAGCTGTAACTTTTATTCCCCTAATGTAACTTGTCTCTGAGGCTTACTGCCATCTGCTAAGTTCAAGGCAGCATCCTGGAAGCTCCTAGCCTCCATACACTTTTATCAAGGCCCAGAATGTTTTCATCCTCTGAAACTTACTAATGAATAAGCTCACCCTTCCTAGTTCTTTCTGAACTCTGTCTGCCTGATTCAACTCTGCTGTTCTGACTCAAACTCCTTTCCAAACTGACTGACTCAATCTGGCTTCTCTTGGCTTCTCCTGAATTGCTTTGCTTGGCCTCTAACTCTAGCAATCTGTTCTAACCTTCTGGCTCCTTCTGTCTTCTCCTGTGTCTCGCTCATCCTCTCTTCAATGGGTCACTGTAAAACTCTTCCAGAAACCTGCTTCCTTCTTCCCGTTCCTCTGTGCTGCTCTCTTTCCCTCTCTGCTCGTGAGAGTAGCCTATTCTGTCAAATACTTCTGACTTACCACTTTGTCTGCCAATCACTTTTAAACATGGATGCTTCCTTCTTCAAACTAACTTCACCTTCACTGCTTGGGAGTAAAGGTGTGTACTAAGGGCATGTCTGTATTCCAACCACAGAGATTAAAGGTGTGTGCTAAGCGCTGAGCCACATCACAACCAGAAACAGCTTTTTTTTTTTTTTTCAGTAAATAACACAATCTCCGGATTCACAGTGCAGTCAAATATCCTGCAACAAGGATGACTAAACATCCGACTGCCTCCGTTCCAGAAGCAGACAGACTCTGGGTCAGCCCTTGTTAGATGTTAGCTGCTCTACTCAAGACAGATGAGACACATTCAGATTACAGCACTGCAGTGATGAGCAGTTCTTGGAACTGGAAAGGAAAAGCCATTACCTGAATCACTCTGAAGGCACATTTCTTGCCTTTATAGGCTCCAAACAAGGTCAAAGAACTCCATAATTTGGCCAGACCACTGTATAAAGATCAAGAAAACAAAGATTTCTGCTGTAATAGAGCTTAGTACTTTTTCTTGTGATGGTCTAGAAAGTTTTTTTTTTTTAATAAACCAGAAGGATTATGAAATAGATCCTTAAAAGTAAAAACATATCAAAGAGAACAAAAGGAGCCCCAAGAATCTTTTTAAAATGTACACATTTCTGACTTTAGAACTATAACCATCAAACTGGGAACCTGGCTGTGATTAATCACAAGGTTTTCTCTGTCCAGTATAACTCTAGGTGGAAGTGCAGTACCAAGGAAGTGTTCATGAATCCCGAAAGACCAGTCAGGAGCCAATCTAATGCAAGCACACCAGGGTCTTTATTTACAAGCCGGAGCTTGGGCTTAATTCACCACTGACCCACAAGACAGTTCCCGTGGAGAAAAAGCCCTGAACACTCACTGGGACAAGGTTTTATAAAAGATAGCAATTGAGGGGTGAGTGTTTCTGGCCTGGAAAGCATCTAATTGGGGTGTTACTGTGGCCTTTAGCATAACTGGCTGGTGCTGGGAGCCAAATCATAAACTTAGCTTCTGTTTTCCTCCTAACTGGTGGTTGTGAGGCAGAGGTGGGCTTGTAACCTGGAGGTGCAGACTTGTTGGGGAATAACGTGGAGACACAGGTCTTGTCGGAGGGGTAACCTGGAAACTGGAGCTGGGCTCAGGTTTTGTTGGGGCGGGGCTGTTACCTGGAAACTGAAGCTGTCTCGTTTACTTGAGTTTAGACTTAGGTCAGGATCTCTAAGATGGAGTGTGAACCCAAAACATTTGGTGTCTCAGAGGAATGTTCATATTAACTCCAGTATAAATTCCCCAAAGGTGCTCAGGGTTCCAGCCATGCACTCTCATCCTGGAACCGTCTTCTCTGTGCTGTCCCACCACTCTCTCTGCCCGTTATTCTAGAACTGTCTCAAGGTCATACCTGCTGCATATTCTCAAGATAGCTGACAATGTCTTCTCATCATAGGTGAGAACATCCACAGGTAAAGCAGCACCAACCTAGGTATGGAACAATACCATCAGCAGACATCTGTCGTCATCATTATCACGCATGAACTCTAAGAAAGCCAGCCTTTCAATCAACAGTGCTGGTGCTGTCATGTGCCTGCTAAGAGCTCCCACTGTCTCGAATGTTCCTATCCCTTTTCATAATACCCCCGCATCTTTGCATCTGTGTTTAAAGTGTTCCCTCTCCAGACTGTGCGATGGCTCAGCGGGTAAAGGTGCCTGGTGCAAAGCCCGATGACCTAAGCTTGATCCCTAGTTTGATCCCCAGGACCCATATGGTGCAAGGAGAGAACTAACTACAAGTTGTCCTCTGACCTCGACACATGTGCACACAAGCCATTTATGTGTACAAACAGAGAGAGAGAGAGAGAGAGAGAGAGAGAGAGAGAGAGAGAGAGAGAGAGAGGAGGGAGGGAGGGAAAAATAGAGACAGACAGAGGTTTTTAAAACATAAGCTCCTTTCCATATTTACCTTGGTTTTTT